>NC_031498.1:28310746-28413958 GCF_000237925.1 Schistosoma mansoni | reverse complement strand
GGGATCGTGGATGCTCACTGCCACTGAGGAGTCCCACAATAGGACGAGACGGCCGTCCAGTGCTTCCAGGTTTTCCATGGTGATCTAGCTTCAACTGACACATGATCTCACCTACAGGATTCGTTCAATAAAAATTGTATTAGTCAATTAAGATTTACCGTTACATTTTCACACTGTAGTTTATTTTTAAAGCATATATATAACTTACTTAATAATAATAAACCAATTCGAATCAGACTGTAAATTGAATGAGTAAATTTCAATGAATAACATATTCTGGCTACTGATTGAATATCATGAAATGCACTGATCATTTCAACATATTTCTTCTTTGATTTTATCGATTTACCTATTAAACATTTTTTCTCAATCATTAATTTCTCTTCATTAAATTTACTCTCATCATTCCCTGATGACAATGATGAAGATGATGGCGATGGCGGTGATGATGATGACGATGACGACGACAATGCTGTCATCAGTGAATTCAATTGTTTATGTTCAATTAAATAAATAATCAATAATCGATACCATGATATGTTTAAAAGTTTTAATCTTGTATCCATTGACTGGTTTAATAATTGTACATTGAATGAATTGAACAAATTTGTCATTGTTATGTCATTTCTAATGTTGTTATGTAATAGAGGTATTATTGCTAATTTTGGTTGTTCAATTAAATTGATCATTTGTATAAACCATTGTTTTAATTTATTGTAAATGATTAAATTCTGATTGGAAATCTTGATAGATGGAGTAATAAAGGAATGTTGTGCTTTGATCACATTCTCATCATTATCATCATCATCATCATCAGTTGTTTGTGTAACACCATTATTGATTTTATTGTTATTGGTTTTATTGGAATGTTGTAAGATTGTACGATTAAGTGAAGAGTTTACTTTTCTTTTTAAAAGTTTCTTTTGATGATTATGTTGGGTATTTTTAGGAAAAAATTGTAATTTTAAAATGGATTTTTTAGATTGTACACTTTCACCGGTTTTTAATTTTGTCAATGAATTAAGTTTTACATTGAGCTTAGATTGAATTGATGATGGTGAATGTTGCATATGTACAGGTTTTAGAATATTGTCATTGTTTTTGTCTGATAATCTTGATGATGATTGATTGGACATTGATAAATATTGTTGATGGTTTTCAATACTATGTACACTAGAAGTTAGTCTATTGGAATTTGATAATGTCCATAGATTATAGGCTAATTCATTTGTTGTTTTAAGGCTATTATATGAATTTGAGAAATCATTATTTCGGTTGATTGTATTACCAAAAGACGGAAAAACAGAAGACGCACATAAGGCAAATGCAGCGGATAAAGCTATTTGATAACATGTTGGAGATAGAATTAAGTTAAGTAGGTTGGCTCCTAGTAAGATTGATTCATCGTTCGACGTACTATTCGAATTATTTATATTTGGTTTTTGTTCAATATCTTTACAAAGATATTCTTCTGATGACTTATGTTCAGGTCTTAAATTATTATTACTGATAGTATTAATGGTAGTACTACCAGTAGCATTGGTACTAGAAGTAATACAATTCCTAAATTTGCTTACAGTATGAGACAAAGGGAATGTAATTGAATTATGTCTTAAACTATTGCATCTTAGAATACTTGAATTATCAGATAATCGTGAAGTGTAATCTAAATCACCGGCAAAACTCCTCCTTCTTTTTGAAATTATAATATCTGAGCTAGGAATATTACATCTGAAATTATCGAGTAAACCTGATTGATTGGAATGAGATGAAGCTGAGGATAAATCAAGTGGTTGGTCAGAACATTCTTGACTGTTCATAGGTGTAGAAGTTGTAGCGGTGGTGATATTAGCACTATGCACAGTGGAAAAATGATTAATCGGTGACTGGGAATGTAAAACATGGTTGTTTTTTAAGTATTCAAGTTTATCAAATAACTTCGTTGGAGAAAATTGAGAACGTGTTAATAAATTAATATGTGAAGGGCTTAACGTAGATGATGATGACGAAGATGAAGGTGATGATGATAAAGATGATGATGATAATGGCGAAGAAGATGACAGCTTCTCACCTAACAGACTGTCCTGGAAAAGTTTTCTACCATTACTGATGGAAGTTTCTAGGGTTTGTAAACTATTACAATGCTTCGTTGGTTTAAGTGATTTACGTCTCCTTTGAACAGATGATGAATTATTGATTTTGCGTCGACTAAGAAAGTTGTCTTTTTTAAGATTAGTTATTGATTTCGCATTATCACATGTCACAAACACTAACTGACTCCTCATATAAACTGAATCGAAGTTTTCTGTACCCGATAGTAAATCATATAATAGACTAGTTGTTGTAGAGTAATCTTTTGTTGACCGTTTATTAATATTCTTTCCACTAATATCTTTCTTAGTTTGATGAAAATTACATGGTTTACAAAATTCATCCTTTTCATGATATCGTGAGGATTTATTGCCACGACTAATTTCATCATCATTATCGATAGTGGTAATTAGTGATACTGTCTTTGTTGCATTAGTAGTAGTTGTTGTTGTATTAGTACTTTTCATATCGTATTCCATCATTAATTCTTCTTCAATTAGTTTATGTACACGTTTAATACTATGCAAATATTTATTAGTGTTATCAACATTTTGAATGGTAATTTCTCCTTTTTTAACTGATTCAAAATGTGGATTGGGAAGTGAATTATCAGTTAAATGAATTAGACTTTGTTCACTTTCCGACACTGAAGACATAGCATCTGCTGCCAATCTGATTCAAACAGAAAATAAAAGATTCTTGTTGAAAATATTGTCATGCCAATTTATATCTAATAAAATATTTGAAATATAAACCTTATTTTAGTCTTTGTAAGAAATGTTATAATTTTCAGCTTAGTAATTAAACCATAGAAAGTATCAGCCCCCTGAAGACTAAAGGTACGAATGCTAACGAAAACCGATTAACAAGAAACATAAGTCTTGGATTCCCTTCTGACTATCTCCGGCCATCTACCAAGTGTTTAAACCCTTGTGTCAATCAATCTGTCATTCAATTAATCAATATTCGTCCACTGTTGTACCGGACACTAGTTTCTGAATTTTTTTGAATTTCATTGATTACATAAAATAACACTTAAATTGTAAAATAAGGTCAAAACTAATTGTTACTTTACCTGTTACATGAATGAATGGGATTTCAACTTTTGTTCCAGTGTTCACTCAAATTAATATCAATTACTTAAGCTTCAGATAACTAATGTACGTAATTCTGTGGGATTTAGAAGTTTAGGTGGTGTGATCAAACACTGATAGACAATTTTGCATCGTTACAATAAAAAAAACGATATCATTGTTCATATTTTCATATGGAGTGGTGGGTTAATGGTTGAAGAAGCACTTGACCTTGGATCACAAATTGTCAGATTCAAACCTCTATTCTCTTATTTCATTTTGGCAACATAGCAGTATCACAAACTTTCATGATGACGTCAAACCAAGTATTGGATCTATTTTCGGCTATTCATTTGAATTCGTGATTTTAAAACCCTTAAAATCTTATTATTTCAACAAAATCCTGTATTGATAATGATCAAGTGCCCACTAGCAACCAGCTTCAAGATTTAATTCTCAGGGTTCTAGTGAAAAGCCATTACTAGTAGAGTTCAGCCATATCGGATGTGAAATAGTTTTTCACCCCAAGCAATGGAAGATGGTTGAGTAATATCGTAAATTGATTGAAGTCAGACATCAATACAGCTGAATACCTGTTCCTTGATTCAGAGGTTAAGAGTTCACGTGCCAGACCGAATTTCATGGGTTCGATTCCCGGATAAGAGGTCGTGAATAGTCCTACACTAGGACGAAACAAATGGCTTTCAACAGTGATTTAGCTAAGATCAGTTAGTGATTTACAAACTATGTAGTTTCTATAATCTCCATAAAATCTTATACTGAAAATAAAAATTCATTTTCAGTATTAACAACCATATGAAAGTCACAGGATAGAAAGATAAAGAAACAGTATACGTTATGACTCATTACACCTTATTGAAAAGGTTGGAAATAATTGTCTGGATTAGAGATTTTCGAAATGTAATTATCACAGGGATCAAAAAATTTACCTGTTCTATTGATTACAAAACTCAGTCAATATCAGTACATCACATTGTTTTGTAACTGTAATTCAGATTCTGTGTATGAAAATACAATCTTTTCTAAAATATTTACCAGACAGATGATAATGAATACGTTGTACAATGTGTCCGAGTATCGGGTCAGTTTAAAGTACCAGATGTTTGAAAAGTCTCAATTTATCTCTGGGTTATGTAATTAGTAATTTTTTAACATAAATAGTTACATTAACTATCTAGTCAACAGTTGATCGAATGTAAAAGGTATTTATCAAATGTGAAATACAAGTAACCTTTGCTATACAAAAAAAAGAAATTGAAATCAAACCGTACTAACAGATAGCAGATTTTGTTACGAAAATGAATTCTTTCTGTAAAGGTTCATTTGATTCAAAATAATAAGTAGATATATCAACAAACTAATATTCAGTGGGATGTGATTTGAAGCGAACGGTACTGGATTCGAGTCCCAGAGTGAACATCAACTTTGAGATTCAGGTATATCCAGGTGACGAGTCGCAAATAGGACGAAACGCGCGTCAAACTGGATTCCACTGCTAACCACTATCCATCTTCGCTTACAATATTCAGTATGTTGCAAAATCGTTCATGATTCTTATCAAATTTTATCTAGATAAGTGATAAATCTATTACTAGTTTGATTCTATAGGTAGTGTTTGTTAAATAATGACCTCACTTTATGTACCGATTAAAATCAAGGAGTGTTGGATAGCTATATCATTCTAGTATGAGGCAATTAGTAGTACACACGCACACACACGCAAAACCTTATCACAATAATTGGATCGGGAACCTTCAGGTTTCTCGACAAACCCTTGACCATTAAAACCACTGGATCGGCATCGAATGATAAAATTTTAACTTTGCTTAAATAGTTGTATAAAGCTATCATCAATCCGCGGTGAATGCAACTGACAAGTTAAACCATTCTCCATGAAACTCCTCCAAATATAGTGCCGGATTTATTGTTTATTCAACAAATCGGAAAAGCAGCACCAATGGAGCTCTTAGAGAGAAGACAAAAGTCAAACTAGACAATACATTATTCTTTTATGATATTACAAATTGATTACAAGCAAGATTCTCCGATACAATACAGCATGCACCAGTCGAATTACACTTGACGAATAAGCTTTAGAGGACGTGAAAACCTTCACATATCTAGGCAGCATGATTGATTAACACGGTGGGTCTGATGCAGATGTGAAGACGCGGATCAGCAAAGCAAAAGCAGCATATGTGCAACTGAAGAACATCTGGAACTCAAAACAATTGTCAGCCAACACCGAAGTCAGAATTTTCAATGCAAATGTTAAGACAGCTCTACTGTATGGGGTGGAAACCTGTAGAACTATAAAAGCAATCATGCAGGAGACACAAGTGTTCATTAAGATTTGTGTTCGCGAAATACTTCGAATCTGTTGGCCAGACACTATCAGCAACAACCTACTATGGGAGAGAACAAACCAGATTTCAGTGGAGGAAGAAATTAGGAAGGAGCACTGGAGGTGGATAAGACACACATTGAGGAAAGCATCCAACTGCGTCACAAGGCAGAGTGGGTTTGGAGAATGCTGGTCGGCGGCCTATGCTTCAATGGGAGTAACAGACGTAAGTAAGTAAGTAGGTAGGTAGGTAAGTAGGTAAGTAAGATTATTTTTCAAGTGAAACAAAGCATATTTTAGGCTGTATTTATCACAGACTGATCTTAATTAGGCTACTGTTCAAATCTATGGAGCATTGGACATACATGTTGATAGTGAAACTGTTATCATACATGACACTGGATGGTCAAAAACTGAATAAAGTCTAAATTTTACCAATGGTTCTCATATTTAAATGTTCACTGTGAAACCTATATGTCCTAGGTTCGATCTTTAACTTGATCCTCTGATAGGGCAAAACAGTTATTCAGTACTCACTGGTTTCCAAATGAGATCAATTCGTAACGAATATAACGTACAATTTAAACCAATTTCGATTGCCATTCCCCTCTTAACGAAACGAAATTTTGAAACAAATTTTTTTTTGTATGATTAGTAACTACAAGTAGGAAATTGCTTATATGCATTATTAGTTATACAATATCTTGAATGAATTCACCTAGAAATTCCATTTCAATATATCTACACGCACACACACACACACATTCATAAATAAACATGTAGAAGAGTTAGATGGACCGATAATGAATAAAATGATGAATATTTGTACTGATGAAAAAAAATAATATTAATACTAGACATTAACAATGATAAAAATAGAATAATGAAAACATTTTATTCATTAACTAAATGATACTACATTTGAACTTAAGTCAGTCAGTCACAACGTAGAACTTCGTACGTACATACATTAGTTTGATTTACCATACCAAATTAGCACAGAGATGCAGTTGTCGATTCAAATCCCATAGTGGTAGAAGTAGTAAGAGTATAAGCAGTAATGTGAAAGATTAGGGTTTGATAATGTTATTGAAGGAGTATAATACAGTGAAAGAAATTTGTAAAGAGAAAAAAAAAAGAGAATTCAGAAGATTAGAATTTGGGAGAACACAAAGAGTGGATGCACCTTCGCCATTGCAAACGATTTTGAGCTATGTCATTCAAGGTATCTAACCATCGATTGCTATCATCTGGAAGATCCCAACCAGGTAGTCTACATCTACCAACATGGCTCAGTCCACTTGTCAGTGACTTCATGGATTTGTGCCACGTTAGCGCACTTTAAAAAAAGGAATAAACAATAGTAGGTATCATCTGATGACTAAGTTTTCAGTTAAAAGTATTCATCAGTAATGGGGTTGTGGAGATTGTTGAGTTTTTGATTGAGATCTTAAGTCGATCAGTGTTAGACTACCATTGAAAACCTGGAAGCATCGTACTACCGTTTCGTTCTAGTATGGGACTCTTCAGAAGTGCGCATAAACTTTGTTACCCTTATTCTGTATATGTTATATCCCGAAGAGATTTATGAATGGTAACTTTTGAGGACTATTTATGGACCAATACGATACGTATATTTTCTATTATATAATTGTTAGGTAACTTAATTATTCATATTCAAGTCCCTTTTATTATGAGCTTTATTTTGACACATAGACTATTATTGCTGTACGATAAACCATTTCCTGAGTTATACCCAGTCTATTAATTACTGTTATTGGTGTTCTGGACTTAACTGGCTCGGCCAGGCAGAAAGCAGGACCGACAATTACTCTAGACTGCACGTACGGGTTTCGTGTATCATTGGTCCGATTGATAAATCACTGTTCTTTAATTGGCGGCTTCGTCACGTCATATATTAAACATGGCACTCAGGTCGCAAGATAATAGTATAAATAACAACAAGTGTGTTAACAATCAAGACTAATTATACTCAATTACGAATACTTTAATGGTATGTTAGAGAGAAAAATTCTTAGTTTACATTTTGTACTAGTTAAAATTTACCGATGACCATCAATGAACTGATAGTTCATTCTCAGAGATTCCAATCTATTTAATTATCAGTCAAAAACTAATGGCCTTCTACAGGCTTCTAGTCTGATGACGTCAAACAACATGAATCATAAAATGAAATCACTTAGTTCAGAAGTGCTTTTTATCATGTTATTCATGTAACTCAAAAATATATCCACTTAAATTTTGGTTACTGACGTACAATAATGTAAGTCCTTTACAGGTGTAAGCAATATACACTAATTATGTGGGAGTTAACTCCATTAGGAAACAATATACAATGTAATTAAACAGAGATGTATACACCTCCATTAGTTTCAATAAATCACATCAGTTATTATGTATTAACTACCAGACTACTATTTCTCCAAGGAATAGAAGATACACTATTAAAGAGACATGGAAGTAAATTGTATAAGTTAATTTGAAACTATATTTCATAAATTAAGTTATATTTATGGAACAAATGTACCTCTACCATATAAAGTTTATATAATTACGATACCCATTAAACTGTTACGTATACATTCATTTAGTATTGTTTGTTTGGATCTTCCCATTGATGTTTTTAGGACTGCAACTGGTCAGTCTCTAATTGGCATATGTGCATACTGTGCGTATTGTCTCGATATAGCCTTAATTCACAAGCATTATAACCAAAGATGGATAGTGGTTAGCAGTGGAGTGTGAATATCAACTCTGAGATGCAGATACATCCAGCTGACGAGTCCCAAATAGAACTTGACGCGCGTCAAACTGGATTCCACTGCTAGCCACTATCCATCTTTGCTTATAATGTTACGTATACAGTTGAAATTTATAATATCACTACTTAGTATTAATAATAATAATAATCTGTCATTATTGGGACAAGAACACTGTATGAAGATGAGTCACAAATAAAACTTAATGAAGTGTAACAAAACATAATTGTAGTCTATAAACACATTTTATCTCTCCATATATCTACTATAATATTATAAATGGTATATAATTTAAATAATCTAAATTCAATAGTTGGGCAGATAGGTCAAGTTTCTCCTTTTTGTTAAATGCTTCACTAAAAACACTTTAAATAAACATACATATACATTCAAATGCATAACGGATTTTTTTATATTTTCGGTCTGTCTGTCTGGATTGATAAACATTTTGTTTATTTTTCTATATACATGTGCTTGAACTTTGTTTGCTTAATACACCTATGTCTGTTTATTTATTTTTGCATATTGAAAAGGGGGTATATATAGATAGATAGATATTTGTAATTTAACAATTCAAGGTTACCTGTTTGGAATATCCTTTTTATACATGAAATTACATTTAGACATATTTCATGTTGTAGATCATTGAATGCATGAATTTGATTGATTTAGTCAATCCCAATTTCATTGAATATGTCTAGAATAAATGTCTATCACCATCATCATCATCATCATCATCATCATCATCATCATCATGAACTACTTCAATTGACTATTATCAATATTCTAGACTTCTTTTAATTTGTACAAAAATTTGACGTATAGACAAAGTCTATGTGATAAGATAGAATGATTGTGTTGTTATACATAATGTATGTGTATGTATGTGTAAATGAGAAAGGACAAGGTAGGCATCTCATAAATTATGACTAGTTCGTCATGAAATGTACTTTTACAAAAAAAAATTTTCTTAACCTTTTATTTGTTAATTCTTGAGAAGGTAAACAAGGATTGTTGTTTTATGAATCCCCCCCTACGAAAAAAATTATTCGATTTTCCTTTCTTTTTTTCTTTTAACAAAAGAAAAAAATATTCACTTTTAATTTGTCAATTATTAAAAAGTAGACATGTTTATGATACTTTAACACATAAATAACATCGTTCAGAAGAATAGTGAAAAACTCCATGACCAAATCATCTAGCTCAGAGAACAAAATTCCAATAAAACATAAATTAATGAAAGAAATCTATTTCAAATTTATTATTGATCTAATAAAAAGATTTTATTTGAGTAAAAATTCATAAAAATAATGATAAAACGTTGATTTCTTTCTGTAAACAATCAACAAATCCAAAGATGGATAGTGATTAGCATTGGAATCCAAAACGCACGTTTCGTCCTATTCGGGACTCGTCAGCTGGATGTACCTGCATCTCAGAGTTGATGTTCACTCTGGGACTCGAACCCAGTACCTTTGGCTTAAAACGCCAACTGTGAGATGCAGGTACATCCAGCTGACGAGTCCTAAATAGGAGGAAACGCGCGTCAAACTGGATTCCACTGCTATCCACTATCCATCACTGCTTACCATGCTTGTGAATTAAGGCTATATCGAGGCAATACGCATCAATGGGAAGATTCAAACAAACAATACTAAGTGAAATCAAGAAATCCAGTTTAAAAAAACTGAGAAGGGAATGTTTAGTGTAATGAAATACAGGATTAAAATGAGATTGAAATGTAATACTTTTCAATATTATCCATAATCCCATACTGATAGATATCTCAGTAATTTAATCTAACAATATTAAAAAATAATGAAAAAAGCTTGTTTACTCTTTAGGAATGTGGCTAACGTTGGAAACTACGAATTGAGTTTCATTATATTTGGAAACTTCTTAGGTAAATACTATTTTAATCCGATTGTCTATGTTCTTGCTGAAACTTTAAACTCAGTATTCTATCATTTGAAATAGTAACACATTGCCAATTAAGCTAATGAGTTCAGATAGATAACCACTAGTTTGTTCAGTATGTATCACTTTATTTCTAAGCATTTCTATTTTCCTTTGCAAAGTCATAAACTATGACGAAACAGTTATTCACTGTGTCCATCAATTTTCTTAGTGGTTTAGTATACGTTTCAGGTTATATTCAAGGGAACTGTATTAAAATTCTATTCGATTTATTACTGTGTTACATATATGTGCTTTCATTTTAACTTTATAAACACATTGTTTCCTCTAATTGGGCCCCCAACTGCCCTGGTACGGCCGAGAGTTGGCAGAGTTCGCTCTCCCCCTCCAAATGCTCTCACATGACCACACGTATATAGCCTCTGCCAGAGAAGTCCTACTCACTGCCTTCTCGTGGTGGGGGTGTTGTTTACGAAATTGAGGGGACGAAAAGCGAATGCCCAGAGCTTTAACCGGGTTGGTGGACACGGAAAGTCCACCTAAGGGGGTTGTAAAACCCTGATTCTAAGCTAATGGTGCACATGGGCTCCAGTATCCTGAAGGAACAAATGGCGTATGAACCAATTGTTGGCCACCGGCTACCATGAGACCGCATCTCCTCACGATGCTCCACTGCCTTGTGGATCAGACCTTTAGATCAAAGGCTCGGAGAATGGCCCCTAAGAAAACTACCTGCTTCGGCCTGGGCATCTGGGCAGTATCACAGCCCTCACACAAATCAAATGAGATTTGTGTGGCGCATATTTATCTGGTGCTTCTTTGTACCATTGTCTATGCGTTTAAATGAAAATAAAAATTAGAATGGTTTACAAAAAGAAAAATTTTATTACAAAAACACTATATAGATTTTCTAAATCCATCGATTTCTTAAAAAATGATAATTGTTAGTTTGCTGATTAACCGTGAAATATTTTCTTTTATAATCAATTGTTAACTGTTGATCAAGTGCACTTTTAACCTTTTCAATCGTTTTTTATCGAAAGTTTCAGTCGATTTAAGTTAGATAACCATTAAAAACCTGGAAGCACTCAACGGGTGCTTCGTCCCAGGGTGGGCTTCCTTAACAGTGCGTATCAACGATCCTGCACACGCGAATCCAATTCAGCACTCTCAGTCTTGTAGACGAATATGTGCTTTCATTTTAACTTTATAAACACATTGTTTCCTCTAATTGGGCCCCCAACTGCCCTGGTACGGCCGAGAGTTGGCAGAGTTCGCTCTCCCCCTCCAAATGCTCTCACATGACCACACGTATATAGCCTCTGCCAGAGAAGTCCTACTCACTGCCTTCTCGTGGTGGGGGTGTTGTTTACGAAATTGAGAGGACGAAAAGCGAATGCCCAGAGCTTTAACCGGGTTGGTGGACACGGAAAGTCCACCTAAGGGGGTTGTAAAACCCTGATTCTAAGCCAATGGTGCACATGGGCTCCAGTATCCTGAAGGAACAAATGGCGTATGAACCAATTGTTGGCCACCGGCTACCATGAGACCGCATCTCCTCACGATGCTCCACTGCCTTGTGGATCAGACCTTTAGATCAAAGGCTCGGAGAATGGCCCCTAAGAAAACTACCTGCTTCGGCCTGGGCATCTGGGCAGTATCACAGCCCTCACACAAATCAAATGAGATTTGTGTGGCGCATATTTATCTGGTGCTTCTTTGTACCATTGTCTATGCGTTTAAATGAAAATAAAAATTAGAATGGTTTACAAAAAGAAAAATTTTATTACAAAAACACTATATAGATTTTCTAAATCCATCGATTTCTTAAAAAATGATAATTGTTAGTTTGCTGATTAACCGTGAAATATTTTCTTTTATAATCAATTGTTAACTGTTGATCAAGTGCACTTTTAACCTTTTCAATCGTTTTTTATCGAAAGTTTCAGTCGATTTAAGTTAGATAATCATTAAAAACCTGGAAGCACTCAACGGGTGCTTCGTCCCAGGGTGGGCTTCCTTAACAGTGCGTATCAACGATCCTGCACACGCGAATCCAATTCAGCACTCTCAGTCTTGTAGACGAACGCCTAGCCTCTAAACCTTTGAGCGTGCATCCAACGGTGTTAATTTCTAACTATAATCAATCCACGAAATAGCGTGACGATCTTCCATATGAGTTGAAAATGTTGGTTAATCATTAGCCGACATTTAGAGCAGAATATTTTAAAAACTTAACGATATTCAGTCATGATAAACGTAGGTCCTAAAATAAATGTGCATCAGTCCAAGTTGTCTTAACGAATCAGAAGAACAAAATACAATTAACGATTTCACCAATAAATGATCGGATATTATAGTAACATTAATGATAATAAGAAAAATAGAATAAACTCGTGGGCAAAAAAATTTACGAAATAATACTAAAATGTAAGATTGGGGAGAAGATAAAGCAGAAATGAGCCTTTGATATTCTGACCGATTTTAAGCAACGTCACCTACCATCTTTGACTACTGATGAAGACAACAGCCCGGATTTCAACTACGTAGCCTGCACTTACCAATACGACTCAAACCAACAGAAAATGAAATCATGGATTGATATCACATTTTGGTTTGGCTACCAATGACTTCCTCCTAACCTTTTCCTGTCCTAACTAGCAGTAAGCACCAAAGCAGGAGATATTAAGGCGTATGTAGCTCATGTTCCAACTATTTTATTTTATCAATAGTCACACAATCAGTAACTATTTTTTTTAGCTTCTCTTTGAACCCTGCATCTAGCCTTTATTTATTATTTATTTAAACACATAAATATTGGTATAAGGAAGTACCAATTATATATGCCCATCATAAATGATTTAATTTGTGTGAGGGTTGGGAGACTGTCCGGTAGCCCCAAGCCTTTGACCGAGAGGTCTAATCCACAAGGCGATGGAGCAACGTTAGAAGATGCAGTTCCATGTTAGCCGGTGACCAACAATAGATTCATACGCTATTTGTTCTCTCAGAATACTGGAGAACATGTACACCAATGGTTTGGAACCAGAGTTTTCTAACTTCTCTAGATGGATCCTCCGAATCCATCATTCCGGTCAAAGCACCAAATATTCGCCTTTCGTCCTTTCAATTTCGCAAACAACACACCCTCCACGAGAATGCAGTGAGTTGGACTTCTCTGACAATGACTGTATGCGCGTGGCCATATGAGAGGATTTGGAGAGGTAGAGCTGACTCTCCTCACCTTCGACCGTACCAGGGCATTTGGGAGGCCATCAATCTAGTCTAAGCACCAATCACTCAATTATTTCATTGTACTCAAACCACAATTTCGTTTCATCCTAGTCTAAGACTTCTATCAATATCATGCACCTCCAACCAATAAGCGAATTCAATTTTAATATAAAACACATTTATTTGATGACTGTATATTTTAACAAGTAGAAAACTATGATTTACTATGGTAGTACGTGTAAGGAAATAGTTAGAAGAATAAGTATACACAAAAACACAGTAGTTAAACTCACGTTAATTATTTTTTTTGGAGGGGGGAGGGGAGGGTAGGAACCATTTAAATTCATAGAATTTACAAGAAAAATTACCGACTGATATTATAATAAACAAGTCATGTATACATGTTATATCACACGTTTCAGCATAATGACATTCTCCTAAATTCTACACAAACCAGCTGATTTGATTCTTGTTTACAGAAGAGAAGTGAAAATATTTTGCTTCACATGATTTATTTTATTTATCTAATCACCTGATAGTAATTAATCCATCATTTCTGTATACATAAATATGTATCCAGAGTATTCGTTGTTTTTGTAATAAATTTTGTTATTGTTATTGTCGATTACTTCAAAAACCTCAATGTAAGCTACTTTTGATACTTTTATAGTTGAAAGCGTGAGTTAATTGATGCTAGACCACCATCGAAAATCTGGAAGCACTGGACGGCCGTTTCGTCCTATTATGGGACTCCTCAGCTGTGCGCATCCACGATCCCGCACTCGTGAGATACGTTTATTTTCATGGCCTTTTAATGTAATTGTCATTTTTTTAATTTTTATGTTGACAGATAATGAAATGATGACAAAATGTTGAAAACCTTTGACTTATAACCATTAACTCGTATATTCTAATCTCACTCTTATCTACTGTGGTTTGAGTAACCGAGTATTGTCATTGCTACAAACCACGAATATGTAGACTTGTACTAGGCAAATGAGATTATGTCATAAGATCAAAGAAAAAAATAAATCACAATTGATTAATCACTGGGTGGTGATCAATGTCATGCGTATCAAGTCCTTCTTAGTGCTGATCGAATACTATCGATCAAGTTGCAATGTAGCCACTAGTCTAGGTGGCTCAACACTGCGTGCACTATGTTGAGATAAGATGGTGGTTGGAGGTGGTCAACAGGAAACCCTGGACCCGGGTTTCGTGCTACTTGGCACTCGTCAGCAAGGTGTACTTGTAATGTTGAGGGAACTGGTGCTCCCTGACAGATTCGATCCCATGTCACTCAGCTTCACAGTCAGAGGCGTTACCAGTGAGCTATCCGGGCCGCGGTTGAATAATTCGTCAATGAAAGTAAACTACTTCAGTTGTTTTATGGGTAATAATTAACAGTAGACTGTTAAACACTTGTGTTCTGTGCTATCTAGAAACTCATCAAGTAGATCAATTAGAATTTGATTCAGTTATATAAAGATATTAATATTTATTAATAACAATTCGAAAGTTTCACTTAGGCTATTTAGAATAATTTTGGGTTCAGTATGCATAGTCTTATGTTTTTCGGTTACGTTTGAAATGAAGTTACTACTTAATTAACTGTTAAGTTTCATAAGTCATTTCACAAAGGATGAGATTGTGGATCATTTACGATTGTTAGTTCTAGTCTAGCTAAGTCAATAGCACCACTAGACAAATCGTCATAAGTTCTGGAAAAGAAGAAGATAAAACTTAAAGTCATACTAATATTTCTGTATCGCTTGTGCGAAATTTGTTCAGTGAATCTACCAACTGATCTACCAATGTTTTGGTGCAACTTTAAAAAAACTGTTAGCAAATTCATGAAATTTTCAGGGATATTGGTAAAGATAATGATTTGAAGTCATGAGCATTTCAAGGATGACTGAAGGTTAGGATAACCGTTGGCTTTCTAAGTGGGTGAAAAATAGAACATTTATTGTATATTATACTTTCTGGTCATTGATTCGCTATCCGAACTATTGTAGATAAACTGATATTTAGGAAAGTTTTGTACACACTATCCTTCCAAATTGTAAAATCACAATCTGACTAAATGGTTTGACTTCTGGTGATTTACTTCTATGAATCCTTCAAGTAGTGAAAGCGGAGATGAGGCAAGTATTTTAAAGACGATGAACCCTGAAATGTCAGCAGAGAATTTTTATGACATTATCTAGTGTATTCGTCAGACAGACTAAGTTTTGAACTTATTAAAACAGATCAAATTGACTAACCTAAATGTTAACGAAATATTGCTAGTTGACCACAGTTAGAAATGTAAACCATGAGATACTGGGTGAATCCGTACTATCGAGAAATCTCACACTGGGACGGAACAACACTTGAGTCGAACTCATTAGCTTAAATATACTTTATGCATACATATATAAATGCACTTAATGATCTGAGTTTTAAAAAAATCTTGCAATCACATTAGTTAAATATGAATTTGAATTATGATCAAATGTTAATGATTAATCGATGGTCAAAAATCGATAATTTCGAAAATCTATCAAATGATTTCCAATCTTCCAAAACCTTTTTTATCTGATAACTGGTATATCGTTATCAAAAAGATTGACGGCTATTACATAATATATTGGTGATCTGTTTGTATTAGGGATTCATGTGGCAGATATGTTTTGATTCAGTACTATTAGATGAGAGATAATGATACTACTAGCTGAGCGTAGGATAGGATTTGAACTCGTCACAAATTTCGATCAATAGGAGAGTACACTATAGAGAATATGATTACACGGTGGATATATGATAGGTGCGTAACATATATATGGTTAATAAAGTCCCTTCAACTAACACTGCATAACCAGCTAAGAAATAAGTTTAGATTATCAATATAGAGTTGTGGAAACTGTTGAATTTTATTGAGATCCCGAACCGATCCAAGTTAGAAAATCATATAAAACTTGAAAGAACCGGACTGTTGTCGCTCCAGTATGGAACTCTTTTACAATACATATCCATGACCCCACAACTAGGAATCAAGCCCAGAACCATCAGTCTCACATAAAAACTGTTAATCTCTGAACCACTAAACATAGTAAAAAACAATGAAAGATGATGGAGAAGTATCATGGATTGATTTGAGTTAGACTTATACACCATTGTATTCGGGTTCAGTGGTCTAGAGGTTAAGAGTATGCATGAGATACTGAAGATCTTAGGTTTGATCCCTTGTTTTGGGGTCGTTGATGCACACTGCAAGGAAGCCCCATACTGAAGCTAAGCGGCCGTCCACTGATCTTAAGTCTTCAATAGTTGTCTAATTAAGATCTGTTCTTGATCTCAATGAAATTATATTGATTAACAAAGAAATAAAATTACGATCTAATCTATGAAGGTAAAGTTAAAGAGTTTGGTTGACGCTGAGTCACATGGCTCAAAATTGGTTACACTGGTGCATATGTATTCACTCCTTAAATTTCTCTAGTTATCCATTTACAATATTCCTCTATTCATGCCTCCTCATTCCCTTATCAAATTATGTTATCATTGTTTAATCAATAATAAAACCTTTACTACTATAGTTATCGTAACTAATTTTCTCATTCCTCTTGTTAGTTTCATCTTATCATTTGGATGTGGTATGCCGATTTAGACCAACGCAGATTTGCTCCAGACTCAACATTGGCTAGCACTGACTGATTGGCCAACCCAAATATTTTGGTACAATCTCAATTTACTGCGATAAAAGATCCAACAACTTTAAGGAAAAGAATTTATCACTTAGTAATATGTATTCAACAATTTGCATATATCTGGCTACAGATAAAGGTTATTATGTAATGCAACTCGGTAATTAAGTATAGCTGCAGATATATATATTAGTATTATATAGAAACACGTTTTGGAACTGAAATTTACCGGTTAAAGACCAGGTATTTTAATGACTTCCCCACTGATCTATATAGATAATAGTGAATTATTCACGTCTAATTGATGAAATCCTATGTTCTTTGAAAAAAACTAAACTGAGTGGCTGATTCAAGGATAACTTTTTCCCTTAATGCAGGTTCAGATGTCAGTGAAGAGCTGAGTCTAATATACACTACACCACTGGTCTACTAGTGTGAAACACGGGTTATGAAATTAGGAGATTTGCAAAGGTTTTACTTATTTGATCATAGGTATCATTGGAGCAGTGGTCTCGCATAGTAGAACAACCGAATGGGTTATGTTGAAGTTTTTAAGATGATGTAAAATATGTGTAGCACAGGGTGAGGATGTTAGAGTTGTAACGATCTCTGATATGAGTAGAAAAGTTGTGAGCTTTTTATTATTATACTGGATAACATCGTCAGCACGTACTTCAGATGAACAATCCATCCATTTCAGAGATCACAACAACTTTAACATATGTTGAAATTTAATGTTGGCGGCCAAGATAATAGTGACAATTCAATTGATGAGGCTATAAACCCTCAATTCGGGTGGTTGGGAAGTATTTTACGTATGCGTAGCCATAACTTTTCTCGATCTACAGTGATGGCTGATATAAGAGTAGGTGGGTAAAAGACTAACAGTGGATGGGATTAAAGCAGCTCATCAGTTCATGAAGTTGGTAAATGTATAAATCATATAGATAAGTGAAGTATTTGAAAGACCATCGTAATCTATAGTTAAAGATCAATATGACCACAAACTGTCTGCAATTATGCTCATTCTCTAACTTACACTAAATCTTAAGATCGACATGCTTTATTTTCCAATCTTGCTTTCTACTTCTAAACTATACTTTTTATGGTTATTTTTACTTTCTTATGAACGTCACTATTTCACCTCTTGTTAATTTTCCGTCGTACTTTGTTCATGTGAAGTATGATAACTTGAACTAATATACAATAACACCAGGTTGAACATCAACTATGATTGATACAATCTAAATTTACATTTGATGAGGCTACTGTATTTATTACATTTTCCATCACTAATCGTCAATATGAAAAACATACAGACAATTACTTAGTATTGTTTGTTTGAATCTTCCCATTGATGCTTAGGACTGCAACTGGTACAACAAGTACTTCCAGATGACGAGTGCCGAATAGGACGAAACGCGCGTCCTGGTTTCCACTGCTAGCTACTATCCATCTTTGCTTATACAGACAATTAGTTTCCAAATGTTTCGACAAAAATAAAAGCGATCAAACTTCTAGAACGTTTTTTAATTTAAAAGGATTGCAAGTCAGTTTAAACATAATTTTCTATCAATTGAATACTTGATGAACTCAGAATCTTTGAAGTAACATAAGATGCCAGTCACAGTCCTATCATGTCCAGTTGACTTCAAAATGTATAAGTAAATTCTGATTTATAAAATCAGTCAACAAATATTTAAACTCTTTTACACTAGTCATTAAGACCATTGTAAGTATAGGAAATTTCGGTAGAGATTATTTTTAATTTATAGTTTAGATGACAGACTAATTTTAAGTAGATAAACACTGGAAAGTAAAACGAATTATTACAACTATTTTGAGATAGCTCACTAATGCTCACTTATAACTCAGTTAGAAATCAAACATACAACTTCCAGACATTACGGTTAGTGTATACTCTATCAGACCATTGAGTTAGAGTCCAATGGCATATATGTTTAACACTAGTCATTATCCTTTACAAAAAACTATATATATAAACTATTTCTACACTATGGGGATCTGTATAGATCGTAGTATTTTCACAGTTCATTTCATGAGTCGATCTAAGCTGGATAATGGACAAAAGGTTGCTCAAGATCATGGATTGATTGAAGTTAGACATTAACACCGTTGGATGCTAGCTCAGTAGTCTAGAGATTAAGGGTTCGCGCATGAGACTGAAGGTTCTGGGTTCGAATTCCGTGTGCAGGATCGTGTATGAGCACTGCTAAAGAGTCCTATCCTAGGACGAAACGGCCGTCCAGTACTTTCAGTTTTACACTGATGATCTAGTTTACATCGACTTGTGAATTCAATTGTGAAAAAATATTTCTATACTGTTTATACAAAGTAAATAAAATTGAAATTCTAAGCAAAAAATAAATTACGTTAAACAGACTATACTTGTACTTTTACAATATTTATCGACATTTGAATTCTTCAGTTACATTAAATCTCTCTCATGTCTGAAAAAAACTTTTATTATTTTTTATGATTATGAAACTAATGACCCTTAAAAAAGTATATTTCAATGTTTCAATTCAGTGTTTTTTTGTTTTATTTTGGAAAGGTATGTATAATTTTTTACAATTTGTCTAAGAAAACATTCAAACAAACAATTTCAGAATATCAACAAGGATTATTTTATTTTACTTAAACACATAAATATTGGTACAAAGGGGCACCAGATATATATGCGCCACACAAATCGAATGAGATTTGTGTGACGACTTTGATACTGCCCAGGTGCCCAAACTGAAGCAAGTGGTTTACTTATGGGACCACACTCGGAGTCTTTGACCTAAAGGTCTGATCCAAAAGGCAGTGGAGCATCGTGAGGAGATGCAGTCCCATGGTAGCCGATGACCAACGATTGATTCATGCGCCATTTGTTCCCTCAGGATACTGAAGCCCATGTACACCATTGGTTTGGAATCAGGGATTTATAACTTCCTTATGTGGACTTTCCGTGTCCAACAACCCGGTTAAAGCGCCAGGCACTCGCTTTTCGCCCTCTTAATTTCGTAAACAACAGTAATGCAACGAGAAGGCAGTGAGTAGAACTTCCCTGTCAGAGGCTATATACGCATGGCCATGTGAGAGCATTTGGAGGGGGGGGAGCGGACTCTCCTCACTCTTGGCCGTACTAGGGTATTTGGGGGCGCTGATTTTTTATAGTAAATTACTTGATATTATCCTATGACAATATATTTATACATTTATAAGAATTGTCGATTAGAATGCAAGGTAAAGTGAATAATATAAATATTTAACGATCAATTTGTCGTCTAAATATTATTCTGATAGTGTAAAATGAAAAACATTCATTTACCGAAAATTGGTTCATGTGCTAAGCCTTAAACAATACTTTCAAAGCGAAAGTTAATGCTACACTCGAGCTTCCCAGATAAAATTAGGTAGGTCAGAAACTGCTACTTGATAGGTGAAAGGTATCAATCATGAAAGTCATTATCGGTTAATTTAGAATTATTCGATTAACGTCCTGAAGACAAATGACAATGATGATTTGAAACTTTATGTAAAATGACGTAAAAGTTGATTCATGGTTTTCATTGCAATTATCCTTCATATTGCCTCAAAATATTAAACTTATATACATTTTGTCAGAGGGGGGTTTCGTGAAGATTTTAGTAATTTTATAGTTAAGATCATGAGTCAATTGAAGCTAGACCACCATGGAAAACCTAGAAGCACTGGACAGCCGTTTCGTCCTACTGTGCATCCACGATCCCACCTCGCGAGATTCCAACCCAGGACCTACCAGTCTCGCTCCAGAGCACTTAACCTATAGACTACTGAGACGACCAGTATCCAACGGTGTTAATGTTTAATCTCAACCAATCCACGAAATTGCGTGACCAACTTCCATGATATATTTACATGTTTTCTATGTCGGTTTTTCACTAAATATCTGCTACTATTAGTATAATTATTTCAATTCTTTTGTTTTCTGTACATGTTGATCTATTTTATTTACGTCTGAATGAGAATATATGTTAAATTAATCTATATTACACAACCACCTTATTAGGTTCTATATTGTTCCATATTGTCTGTCTATATACAATAAAAAGGGTTAAAATGTCGTAAACTCAAAACAATAAACATTATTCAACACATTTAGGTATGTTTCTAGGGTAATTTATGGAGAGAAATATCAAGGATATTGATTTCAATGTGTTACTGTTATTGTTTTGATAATTGCTAATAATAATAATAATAATAATAACGGTATGAACAGTTGTTGCTCTTATAGTTTGGTTAAATAAACACTTTTTATACATTTCTAATGTATGAATTCTATATTAGAAAATATTTTGAAAGAAAAAAAACAACAGTCTTCATCAATTGAGATGATACAATAGCATAATATAGTAAGATAGTTGAATAATATTTATAATTCAATGTTGATGTTATAAAGTACATAATCAAATCGAATGATACATTCGAACGAATTAAACTGGACAAAACAAAAGTCTTGTATAATTACTTTATCAATAATAAGACATGGATTGGAATGAGTTCTGACCAACTAGAGAATATTAAAAAAACTCGCTTATAAGTTATCCACATATTAAATCAAAAGTCTTCATTTAGATGATTGATTCAAATAAGGACTAATGGTAGAAAATCAATTTGATATCATCAGTCGTTAGTTCAAGTTCCCGGATCTCATTATCATGACGAGATGAAATTAATAAAATCATTAGCAAGGGAATCAAAACAGTGTAATAATAATATTGGTAATAATATAAAAGAGAATATAGTTGAAATGACAGAATGAATAGTTATGTAAGAGGGAACAATGGACTTCACGATCAACAGTAAGATAGTAAATACATCTGGGGCACTGTGAAAGATTCTGATCCGTGTTAATAAACTTCAACCACCAGTTATGGTTATCACGCCGATCCCAACTAGATACTCTCCAACTACCAAAGTAGGGGTAGCTTAGTGGCTAGAACTTTGGACTTTCAGACATCGAGTCCCAAGTTTGAACTCCGCCCCACCCAGTACGGTCTGGTGATCAAAGGAGTTTCATTATCCCTTACACTTCGAATATGAATAATACCGAAGTACATGGTGAGTGAGTTAATTCATCTTTCTCATTAGTAACATGGCTCAGACCAACCGGTAATAATTTAGTGGACTGTTGTCAGGTTTCAGGTAGAGTCTCCTAACTTTCTTCCAACCTGCTGCTATAACAGCTAACATTTCTCGTTAGGGTGAGTGGTGGTGAAGAAATGTAACACATGTGTCAACCACCTCAGTAGAAGAAGGTTGAATATAGTGCTTGAAAATATGTTGGGTTGTTTGGTCAAACTAATTAGGACTTAAGAGCATTCTACAGTCGATCGAATAATACTTGTTAATATTTAGTTAATATTTAATCGTATAAAAAGCATTGCGCCTAGGCATTTAAATAAAACTGAAAACACAAGAAACTTGACATTTCAGGAATAACATAACTTAACTATTCTGTAACTCAAAAATGTTAAAAACAAATTAACATAAATAAACAACACTGACTAATCGTAACTTATAATTCAAATTCCAAAAAATGCAATTTTCACTATGAACTGACATCAGTTGAATAATTATTGGGTATTGCATAACTGTTTCGCCGCAGTCGGGGGATCGTCAGTAAGTCGCATCCACCATCAGATTACGGATCTAAGTGACCGTCATATGTTTTAGATTAGGAAACTGGTTATATATTGAACTGATGGGGAAGATTGTAGCTAGGGAGGAGGATTTCTTAGGTACCAGCCCTATATAAACAAATATACATTACTGAGGTTTCGAATTCCAACTGAAAATATATCTGTAGTGGACGACTGGTTTTCTGTGATTCGAAACTTCAACTCTTCTGTTAATGCTTTTCATCGTCTCCGGTATCAATAAAGAATCACTTTCAACAAGTAATGATAATATGAATTATTTAGTGAACAAAATTTCTGTATTGAAGAATTATACTAACAACACTTAAGTTTTAGTAGCGTCAATCGGACAGCTTAACAATGAATTTGTCAAATGCAACACATACATACTCAGATATCAACTGAAACAAATATTTTTGTGTTTAATTTACCAAATAAAACGCTTATATACTAGGCCTCGAATCAAGTTTTAGTTATCTGGGAATTACTACTTCTATCCCGTTGCTCAAAGTTAAGACTTAGTAATTGAAAGATGAAGAGTTTAACCATTAAGTCACCTCGATAAAACAGTTTCTCGTTTTATTGGCTTTCAAGAGAATTATACATCAAATGGAGTTTCTATACAACAGTGAGTAGCACAGCTTGATCATATAGCTATCAACTATACAGGTACTAAAAACTTTACAATAGCAGAAAAAGCAATTAAAATAAATGTCCCAACAATAACATGACAAGTGCCACCATTAATTAGCCGTATTCAAGATCAATAAAATAAGTTGCTAATCACATGTTAAAAAAACATTCTCATAACTCACTTCTATCTGGAGTTTGTGTGCTGATGATTTTGTCTAAAGAGATCATGAAACCTTCATGATGAAACTATTCAATACTAGAAGAATATAATTTCAACAATATCAAAAAAATACAGAAACTTTAATGACCTAAGAATTTTGTATCTAGACTTGAATTATCCAGAAAATATTACAGATTGTCAGCATTAACACTAGTAACTTATTAATCATCTGAGAAGGTTTATACACTTTTTTATTTGGTAATAATAAGGAATTTATTAGTACACATACAAAATAAAAATTGCGACATTATTTTGGTTTATTTATTTAAAAAAAAAAAAAACTTAAACCTCGTCTTTTTCACTGATTGTTTATACATCTTTCTGTTGTTGTTGTTTTGTTTTTTTTCTTCTAGTGTAAAATGTACTATTACATTGTATAGACTAAGGTACGTAAGTGATTTTAAATAGAACGGGAAATATGGATGCCAACCAAATTATTGTTTATATACATATAAACACGTATAATTAATTAATCACATGATGTGATCATATAATTAATTTTAATCTTTGTATACTGATGTGTATGTATATCAATTCGCATTGTTACTAATTGGAATGTTTATTAAATAACTTACTAAGTAACAATTTGAGTACTTGGCTTCAAATCAAAAGTTACCTGTGAAGTGATACTATTGTAATTAATGAGAACTTAAGGGGGGAACACCGCTTAATATTTCAATGATAAATACATTGGCTTAGTAAAATATAAAAAATCATGCATTAAATATATTGTTTGCGCACCTTAACCTTTAAATACTTAGTTACTCCTCTAATTCCATTGTTGTTTCAATCGTTCTCCGATTTCCCATCTGTTGTCTTCATTTCAAACTTCTGCTACTAGACAATCCACTTACGACTGGTTTTACATACTACTTATATCTGTCAGTATAAGTGGCATACATTACATTACTACCCGGTTACCTAAACTGAAATAGGCAGAGTGAGGTTCAAACCTGTGACTTAGTGACTGAAAGTTGAACGCCTTAACTACTGAACCGCTTCTCAAAAAGTACAAAAAATAGCAATGAAAGAAATTGAACACAATGTTCAGAGTTTAAAAAGGGGGATAATTAATGACCGAACAAATTAGCGATGCTATGATCTATTTTGAATAACATGATACCATTGTGTTGCATAGTTAAAAAATTAAGTTTATTACTAATCAAGGATTTTATCATGTATCTGTCAACTCATTCTCAGTGGTAAAACATTTGTTCAGTAATTTCTGATATCCTATGGTCTTAAAGTTGGTTTAATTACTGATCAAAATTAAAGGTTATAACAGCAGTTCACTTCGGTTTATACACTCAAATAGTATCAGTCTATCCCTTATGAATTAAATGTGACCAAAAGGTTAATAAATAAATCCGTATTTCGTAAGTTTGTCACATTATCACATTAACCGGTATGTTAAATTGAAATAGACGATGAGTTAAATACCCTTCCGTAAGACAATGTTTTTGATTGTCATGTACAAACGTCTGGATAATTTGTTCTAATAATTAATGAAAGTAAATAAGACGAAGTCACAAGCTGCTTTACCATGATTTGAACTAATCAACCGTATTTTTAAAAATAAATAATTACCTCTTATATGAGTTAATATATTTCCGGTAACATGTAAGCGTATATTTTTAAACAATAGTATCTGTTTGTGTTTGTATTTTTTCATTGTTGATGTCACGGTTTGTAACTGGTCAGTCCCTAAATTGCACATATACCATTAGAGACTGTTCAGTTGAATTCCTGAACTAAACAGCAGGAAAATACAGACCCCGACAAAAAAATTCATGCCAATGAACGAACCGGTAATAATCCAAACTCAATAATCCACTGAACAAAGCGTTGGTTATCGAAGCAAGATGAACTAATTTTTGAGTCTCATTGTAAATACCAACACTTAGATCCGAGTATGTTCAGTCAGTGGGTCTCAAATAGGATGGAACGCTCGTCCTGAATTTTACTAATGGCCACTATCCAACTTTAACAAAAGGATAGTGTTTATTTTTCACTCTGCGTAGTATGGATTTCGGTCAAAAAGTGAAGCGATACTTTCTAAGTGTCTACTCATAATGTGCAAATTTTTTTAAAACTCGAAGGTTAATTATTCGAACTATACTACGACTTCAGTTTTTCTCCTAATTCAGTTTCGTGAGAAAAACATCATATCAAATCATTTAAGTAGTAGTTAGTTGTTTGGAATGTATAGACATTGTTACTGATACTATTGTTATACATTAGGTTATATCATGTTACCTTTATTAAACGGAAGTCATTCCCACTACATGGTTACACAAATCATTTTTCTAAACCTCTTCACTCTATACATAATTCATTCGGCTTTTTTTAGAAGAGGAATAAATCAATTTACATAGATTTTGTGAAAATTTCATCCTGTCTAAGTCTCATATGGATAACAGTTGAAGCGGAAACGAATGCTCAGAATTTCGCTATTTTGTTAATAATCAAGTACAAATTATTCGATATAACTTCGAACTACTAAGTGTATTGTGGTAAGGATGAATGAGACCATTCAGCTATCTGGAATCATAGTAGGTGAAGTAGAATTGATATACGTAATTCACAAGTTGACATTTGTGTTTTTGGTTATGAACCCATGGAAAACTTCACTCATTCTCACAGCAGTGGATTTTCTTCATAATCCAATGTACAGATATTCTAATTTAAGTGGACAACTACAAAAAAACATCATGTAATTAATGAGTTCAATAGAATTTCTTCAGATGAATACCCAATAAGTACTAGTTGACTAAACCACACCTAATTAAATATAAGGTTATATTACGAAATATATGAATAAATAAAACAGTATAGAATGTATCAAGTGACATACTGATATGAATCGAAAGTTATAGTAAATATGTATGTGAAAACCTAGTTAGTCAAATCTAGTATTTATACCAGATGCTAAAAACTGTTTGGAGAGATTAAATTAAAGAGAATCGTCCTTGCGAGTAGAATGGCTAACTGATGAGCAGGATGTTAGGAAACCCTACTGATCACATTTAATCACCACCTTACATCTTAACATAGTGCTATCGACGTTGAGCCACTAAAACAAGTTGGTATATCACAAATTGACCGATAGAGTTTGATGAGCACCTAAAATAGTGGACAAATATGACATTGGTCACTACTCAGTGGTTAATCACTTGCAAACTCGGATTTTAGTTAAATAACAATAAGTAAGATAAACCGTCGCAAGTATGTCTTATTGGGTAGTTTAACAATATTTTGTTGTTCGTATTGTTTTCTACAAATATACGTTTCATATCAGAATTCAGTCATAAAATTAGGAACTTCTGTAGATAAATTAGCTGATATTTGATTATCGCTTGTGTGCATTTTTATCGTGCAAAGTTTCTTTGGCATGATTAGGATCAATTTTTGTCAGGGAGTCCAGAGTGAGCATTTCTAATGAATCTTATCCTGTGCATCTTATTTGTGAGTGGTTTCCTAATTAAAGTCATGTTATGATAATAAACTGAAAACAAATTGGATTCGTCTTCACAAACCTCTCAATGCCAATAAAACTCAGCATAAAAGTCAGCTATAGACCGTTTTCAACTCTTCGATATTATCATATTACATAATTATAATTTCGAAAGTAACAACTGACTGGTCACTCTGTAATGACGAATGCCATATTTCTCTAGTCCTCTGAGTGCTAATTGAATTAAAATGACTAAACTACAATATCCACAACAGTATCAGTGACTTGACATCACGTACACTATGTTGAGACTTTATATGGTCAGAGATGGTTAGCAGGGAATTCTGATCGACACAGGTTTTAGGATAGTCAGTATTAACCATAAAAACGACTTTCAATATATAGGGAACTGGTAGTCTTTGTAAAATTCGAATCCTTACCACACAGCTTCATGATTTGCGACGTAGGGCATTCAGACAGCAAATAACCTCTTGTGAGACAGATGGCGAGACTTTAATTTATAATCGAACCAATTAGATATAATATAAAGAGACTTTGACATGAAGTTCACTAATCTATGAAGCTGAACTGGGTTTCGACATTACAGATGATGCCAGTTCGTGATGAAAACTCTAACCCTAATTTCTAACCTTAACTTCTTACTCCGAATCCCGATTCCGATTTCTCACACTAATCTACAATTCTCTTTTGACTCTGTAAGTGGGTGAATTTTCTCAAGATCACTTTGGCGTCGTTTAAAGGTCATTCATAAATTAAAGTCTCATCAGAAAGACATATGCAATTAGCTGAGTCAGTATCGCAGGTCGACCTTGCTGAAGAGATCCAACCAACACGACATCTAAGTTTAGAGTTTGCTACTAACCACTTCCAACGACTTAAAAAAATTTCAACCTTTTTTAGATTTTTCAGTGTTTAAGACTCAAGACGAAACAATAATTTTTTAAAATTATTAATTCATTGGAATTTGTAGAGCAAATTAACAGTTTCCTTCTCATACTGAACAGCTGTTTAATTTGTATTTCAAACATCTCACTACGGTTTACACTTATTCGACAAACTAGAACAACCCAGCTTTCTGGTTATTTTTTTTTCATGTTATTTTCAATACTAGTTTATTAGTTGACGTCATTAGGTGAGAATTATTTGCCAAAATTACATAAAGCAATTGTTTCAAGCACTATATTCTTTTTCACATGGGAAAAATGTACTTTTGATCAACTGAACTGTAAATTATTTTGTTTGTACGAAAAAATAATTTTATCCGACAAAGATATTCGAATTACATAAAAGTTGCAATCAATAAAAATTTTCGCCGAAGAAGAAGGAGAATAACTTATTTTGTCTAGGAATTTCAGAATAAATCACTTAGACTTATTTATCGATAGAACAACGTACTGGAAAAGAAATACAATCGACTTTCAATTAATGACTCTCTTGCAATTAAGTAAATTTATCCAAAAAGAAAGTAACTGAAAAATTGGCTTTTAAAAACAGGATCACTAACTAAGTAGTATTCGTTTTTTGTTAACAATTTTCACGTGTCTATGAATGCTATTTATGAAATGCAAAGAAATGAGAAAGATCTAATTAAACAGAAGTTGGTTATCTATGGCAAACTAACATTAATGGCACTTTTAATGTCTATGTGTTTATGTTATAGAACGGTTAATTCTTAAAATCTCTTAGGTTTCATTTACTTACAACTTAGAACCTAGTACAAATATGTCAGTTGAAGTTTCCACAACTCAATTCATAATATGAGTAGGAATTACTGACATATTAAACTGGAGAGAAATAACAAAATCAACCTCGGTAGTAATATAGAAGAGGAAATATAAATTAGATGATTCAAATGAAATGAATGACACAAGTGAGGATATTTAAGAGGGAATGCAACTACGCCTCTGAGATCGATTCTGAGTTATATAAAGTATTCAGTCATTTATCACGATGACCAAGTAGGTATTGACCATGAATTCTGCACCAACTGATATGACTTAAACCTATAGTTCATGACTTTATCAACTTCTGACACGTCTACTGTCTGTCCAACCTAACCTATCTTTCTGCTAACTCTCATGCTACCCATCACTGCACATAGGAGTATCCCGTGATTAGATATGCATGGCACGTGTCCTAAATACCTTAGTTGTTATGGAAAGGTTATTAAACTACTTCAGAACTATTCAACATTTCAATAACTTTGAATTATTTTATAGTAGTTGAAGTTACATTTATTGAAATGAATGACTTGATTATTGAACAGTGTAACTATTTTAGTTCAATTATTATGTAAACTCAATAGTAATATCTGATATTTATTTGTTAATAGCAGACCGAGTGAAATCTTTAACTTAGATGAATAACTCAGAAGTAGAAACCTTCCGAAAATTTTCAAATTCATTCTACTAGAAATGAAATGATTCCGTTAAGATATTCAAGTAGTAGTAACAAGAACACATATCGGCAATTTAAAAAAAATTACACAGAGGCTTATGAAATTCCCTTTACGCTTATTAAATAAGAGATTTGCTAATTATAGAAAAACGTTTAACTATTCAAACAATATCAGGTTCACCTTCTATGAACTAGTGTTCTTAACCGTTAAAAAGAAATCTTATCATGTCTAACAAGTAAAAGGAGATCTAGATTGCACTGATGACATTCATATTCACGAACAGTTACCCCAAAATGCATCAACTACACTATTCTATTCTTACATGATCGATGGAAATCGGAGAAACAGTGTGTAGATGCTATTTATTGGAGAAAGACATTTGCCATTGTATCTTTAGAGACCAATGAACCTGTAGCAACTGTTTCGTCTTAGCAAGAACTCTTCAGGAGCGCACATTCATACCTTCCCCATTGTTTACATGGCCAGAGCTTCACATCTGACTGAGGGGTTAGTATCCAATAATCTACACTAGCATATTTAATTAATTCATCGTCTGGAGTGATTATCAAAGAATTTCATTATTAATATTAGTCTTATTCTCGATATAACTGTTCTCCACCTAATTATAACTTTATACCAAATCATAACTGGTAAGAACAAAAGTTGTTTAAATATTAAAAGATTTCGTAGAAATTAGTTCAATAAGTAGGTGATTTAAGAAAAACATTTAAGTCTAAAGAGACTTCATAGTGATAATCATATGGAGAAATATTTATGATAGTTGGAAGCGTAAGTCAATTGAAGCTAGACCACCAAGGAAAACCTGGAAGTACTAGACAGCCATTTCGTCCTATGTTGGAACTCCTCAGCAGTGCGCATCCACAACTATGCCTCGCAAGATTCAAACCCAGGTTTTCCCTGGTGATCTAGCTTCAATTGACTCACGCTTTCAACTATGAAAATACTAAATCTCCACAAAATCCCTTCTGATAAATATTTATGAGAAAGATAATATTAAACCTGGAAACAAATTAGTTGATATAATAAAAAAGGTAGATACTTACCGAATAATAAACATGTTATTATTGTTTCTTTATAATAAAAAAACGTTTAATTATTATTCCATTTGAAACATTCACCGAACATGAATATATCCTTTTTTAAGGGAGACTTTTATAATCCGGTATTCAGTTGAAGTAATTGAGAAAGTAGTAAAGGATTAAGTAAATATCGGGGCGCATAAACTTTTTTGTACTGCTATTTTTTTTTTAATTAAGCAATGTTGTACAGATGATCAGTGAATACATAGAAACAAAAATCATATTTCCGATTGTTTAATGGACTAATAATAATAATAATATGGTGTGTATGTGAAATTTGTTTGATGGAGCGATATATATATCGTTAAAATCACAGGGGGCCTAGTAACAAATTACTATATATGTAAATTTAATATATACAATCTATTGGTTAATTAAAACAAAAATTTATGCATACATTATCTGAGATTATTGAATTGTGAAGAGTTATACAAAGGGAAATAGGAGAGATGGAAAACAAAATACTTTTCTTTGAATGTAGTATAAATGTTATATTGTTGTATTTTTGAATAACGAGATGGGAACAAATTAGCTCATACTGTGTCACCCCTATGTTTATAATGTAACTAGAGTTACAATTATAGAAAATGTAGCCATTAAGATAAACAGACTTGAATAGTTTTGATAATGCGTCAGTCTGGTTAACACATTGACTTTATGAATGTATAAATGGATTAATAAAAATTATTAACCAATCAAAAAAATGTATTCGTACGGTTAGTTGGCCTTTGATCTTATTGGTTAAAAAAAAAATGTAAACATTATTATTGTCTGAAGTGAAAATCGTATTATAAATTTGATAGGTTCATTAAAAATATTTAAAAAAAACTGACTCTGGGATACAACATCCGAACCAAGAGTTCCATTAAAGCTTATACCGTTGTGCCTTTGATTGTACTTGGTAGGATGGCATCATAAATGTTGAATGGCATAATATTTTGTTCTAAATCTAATACTTTACAAATGAAAACGTTTTGTGCTAAGCATGTATTGACTCTGTATTGCAATGAACTTATTTATTATTTAAACACATAAATATTGGTACAAAGGGGCATCAGACATATGTGCGCCACACAAATCAAATGAGAGCTGTGATACTGCCCGGGTGCCCAAACTGAAGCAGGTAGTTTTCTTAGGGGACCACACCCGGAGCCTTTGACATAAAGGTCTGATCCACAAGGCAGTGGTGCATCGTAAGGAGATGCAGTCCCATGGTAGCCGATGACCAACGGTTGATTCATGCGCCATTTGTTCCCTCAGAATACTGGAGCCCATTTACACCATTGATTTGGAATTAGGGTTTTTCAACTCCCCTAGGTGGACCCTCCGTGTACACCAACCCAGTTAAAGTGCCGGATATTCGCTTTTCGTCCTCTCAATTCCGTAAACAACAGTAATGCCACGAGAAGGCAGTGAGTAGGACTTCCCTGTCAGAGGCTATATACGCATGGCCATGTGAGAGCATTTGGAGAGGGAGAGCGGACTCTCCTCACTCTTGGCCGTACCAGGGCAATGAACTGCTATCTTATTTATGAATACATTTTAGTAATCATCAATAATAGATACCAGTTTTCAAACTCCTGTAGAGATTCATCAATTTTTTGTGAAAACATTGCATATAAATGTGGTCTCTGAGATTGTTTCAGTATGTGAATATCAATCTATCCGATATTCTGAAGTTTTTAATTAAGAGTTTTAATTGAATGAAAACTATATTATTTTCATGGTCACAAAACACTCCATTGAGTATTTACACAATGACGGTGAACTCTTGGAAAGGGTTCAGAGAACAGCAACTAAGTTGATTCCCAGAATAGCGAAGCTCACGTATGTTACTAGACTGACCAAGCTAAACCTATTCCCGCTGTCATATCGAAGAATCAGAGGCGACTTGATTACAGTTTTCAAATTGCTTAGTGATAAATTTGCACCTGATATGACTTCATTTTTCTTGTCTTCCATAACATAAAATTTACGAGGACACTCAAAAAATGTTCACAAACCCAGAACGAATTACTTGTCAACTGACTATCGACTTTCCCATCGAATCATCAACGAATGGAATTCATTAACTCAGCACGTGGTTTAGGCTCCATCCGTCGACTCTTTCAAAAGAAAGTTGGATCAACTGAGAGGACTAACACACGCCATCAAGCCTCCTGTCCTTTCCAAACTGAAACTAAAACAAGTAATCTACATTCAGCAATTCGGATTTATGCAAACCACTTACGATAGGATGAACATGAGAGTAAATAAACAATTGGGATGTAAAAATTAATTTTTAAAAATACTGTTTTTCATAGTAAAATATCCAGAAACAACTCATTCTTTTCAAAATAGAATTTTCATTAGTGTTACATATTTTTGTAGAAAAAAAGTAAATTTCCATGAACCAAACATTTATTATTGTGATCACTATATACTGCTTATCTCGTTAGTAAGCATTAACGTAGTGTCAAAGACTAAGAAACCTAATTTTGAGATGTCTTATTGAAAACCTTTGAGAATTTCTCACATACTGTTACTCATTATCGAGGCTTCTTTTCTTATCAGGCAAATTGTAAAATGAAATGATATTCATTTTTGTTTCTTTGGTGGTACAAACCTTTCTAATTTTACAGATTTAGTTTACTGATAAGTCCCAAAATAAAACGACTACAGTGTATGGGTTCTAGTCGTTCACAAACAATTATTCGACTACTATTTCCTTATAGATCATCAGTCGGACGAGTCTCTAAAAACTGCTTGTAGTTTCTACGAAATTTATTTCGAGTAGTCGCGGTTATCTTTTCAAAGTCATTAGAAAGTTAGTTCATTAGTGATGTTTCTTAAAGTTTAGATTTGTGTTTCTATCTTTTTATAATGAATATTAGATGTCACTTATGAGGTATATTAGGTTGAATGAATCAATTGTATTTTACATTTTTGGATTTCTCATCCACTGACTTCATTTGTAAACTTATATTAACTGAAAAGTTAACCAATAAAACATAAGGTTTAGAAGATAATCCGCTTATTCTTTTGGTTCTCTTCGCTAGTGCTCAAATACGACTTTACAAGAGATTGAAAAAGAAAGATTTCAGGAGTATGATAATGACAAGTAAGAATGAAACCTTGATTACTAAGCCACTGGTTCATCAGTTCGTGACTGGTGGATTACATAATTTGAATCTAATTGTCTTTTACATTTCAAATGAAGATTTTAATGTTTATTTTTGTGCTGAGTATTACAGATGTGCAGTTTTACTAACATAAATCAGTTCTCTTTGATTACCGACTGATTTATCCTTTAGTTATTGTTCATTTGGACCTTATCGTTAATAATTCGATTTTCATGATTATTCCTTTTCTCAAAAGCCAGAACATTTCAATCAATACATGGAACTAATTGTACATCATCCAGAAGATACAGGTGTATATTAACAGTTGTCTATGCAAGATACTTCGGATTCGTTGGCCAGAAACTATAAGCAACAACCTACTGTGGGAGACAACAAACCAGATTCCAGAGGACTAAGAGATCAGGAAGAAGCGCTGGAAGTGGATAGGACACACATTGAGGAAAGCACCCAACTGCGTCACAAGGCAAGCCCTCACATGGAATCCTGAAGGCCAAAGGAGAAGAGGAATACCAAAGAACATATTACGCTGAGAAGTGTAGACAGATATGAGAAGAATGAACAAAAATTAGATAGAACTAGAAAGGAAGGTCCAGGACATAGCGGGTTTAGAGAATGCTGGTCGTCGGCCTATGCTCCACTGGGAGTAACAGGCGTAAGTAAGTAAGTAAGTACACATTTACACAAAATATAAATAATTCCTTTACCATAGAGAATTTTGATGTTGAGTTTTCACATTTTTTTGACTTGATTTATATCATAGTTTAGTGTTGCTATCTGCAACTGAAAAATATTTAAAACCATAATCAATGAGTACTTGAAACAGTGATTTTCTCCTACGGCTCAGTTATTTATTGAAACCATCTATCATATTTTTTAAATCTTAACTATTTTAATTGATGAATTCCTTTAATATTTAATCCTTCAAAGCTATTTCATCTCTACTTCGATGAATAGTAGTGAATTACTAAATGACGTCAATTTGTTGTTAGTAGTCAAGACTCAATCAACTAAAATTATTACAGTCCAGTTACTTTTCTTGACTTTTTGACCTTCATCATCGTCATCATCATTTTTAAACTGCACTCGAAATTTCTAGTGGAAATTATCATGTACATTATCAATGAACACTCATCAATGTGGATTGTTTTAAGCTCAATCTCATTTAGGTAATGTTCTGTTAAGAAAAACAGAAGTGAAACTTGTCACAGTATATATTTAAACATAATATTTTTTATCATGAATATAAAATGTTTTTACAACGAGATCGTGGACTGATCAATGTGAGACCATCATTGAAAACTTAGAAGCATAGGACGGCCGTTGCGTCCAATTATGGGGCTCCTCAGCAGTGCATATTTCCACAACCCAATACCGATTATTCTGTTTTCATTGAAAAATTGGTCTGATATTGTTGTTTTTAAGTGTTAAATAAAATCTTACTTTAGAAGATAATAAACAAAGCAGATTATAGTTAATATTATTATTATTTGTAACCGGGGTCATATTACATCAGAGAGGGAAGGAAGGAACATAGTGTAGACCGTTGTCTAATAATCAGAACTCATTTTTATTTCACAATAATAGTGATAACTTTAGATATACAACAGAACACAGTAATAATCAAAACGTTATGCAAGAAACAATGAGGATTGAAAATATATATCTAGTTGTATAATTTATCCAATCAATGCATGAAATAAGATACGGATTATGTTATTGATGAACAAAACAAGCTCTCAAAAAGTCTACGAATTGACTTATTGAAAAAATGCATTGGAAAACAGAATTATTTGTAAATGGACCAAATGAATTGGTAAGGTTTATGACATTGTAAGTTTATATGCGAGACCAGGACGAAATTCGGGTACTTATGTTCACCGAATCGTTGTCCCTGACACAGTCTGTCATGATTTTCAATCCTTAATGAATTGTTTAAATAAGTGTTAATGAAATGAAATCGTCAGTATCTTCTGTGCACGTGATTTACACATAACATTCGAAAGTTTTTCAGTTGGAAATCAAACTTTTGACGATTTCAAGATCTTCTTTCTGAACATTGAAAACAAAAGGATCTATATTCGCTGTAATTGAAAATATAACAGTTCAAATAATTCATTTCGATTAGTAAGAATATCAAACAACAGAGAAATATTGACAGAAATAACCAATAACCTAAATGAAAATTGAAAAGTGGTTAGTGCTCTTGCCCTTTTTTGGTTAGGTTTCCTAGTATTCCAAGTCTGGATAAATTGATTTCCTCACTGTTGTGAAACATCTTTACCTATTTATTTTAAATTGTTTGTTTGAATCTTCCCATTGATGTTTACGACTGTAAGTGATCAGCCTCTTATTGGCATATGTGTATCTTGTGTGGAATGTCTCGATATTGCCTTCAGTCACAAGCATTATAAGCAAAGATGGATAGTGGCTAGCAGTGGAGTCCAGGACGTGCACATATGCCAGTAAGAGGCTGATCTATTGGCTCCTCGAACATAGACGGGAAAATTCAAATAACCAATGCAAAAATTAATTAAATTTCATCCCATTGCACAAACTATTGGTTATCAGAACTCACTAGCTAAGTGGATAACGTGATGGCATTTGAAGATAACGGTAATGGTTTTGAGTCTCAGAGTGAACATCAACTTTGGGATTCATGTACATCCATCTGACGAGTCCCGAATCGAAGGAAACGCGCGTCAAACTGGATTCCACTACTAACCACTATCCATCTTTACTTATAACACACATATTTCACTATTATTCTACATGAGGTCATCATTCATTTCAATGAATATAATGGATAAAATCTAGACAACCTTTATAAGACAAATAAAAGGGATTGGAAAATATAACGACAATAGTTAAACAAATCTAAATAACCAGACAACCTTGATTCATGTATTAAAAACACTAAAGTACATAAAAGTGAATTTAGAAAATTTTCAACCCAACCATTATCATCTCATTGAATGTCCATTATAAAACAAAATGTTTTTTTTATTATTATTATTTATAAATGAACCTTAGAAGTTCAAGTATAACAATTGATGAATGACACTGATTACAATAAAGGTTATAAAGTGAATACAATGTACAGACTGGAAAATCAAAATCTTAGACGTATACCTATTTTTTTAACTTACTTCACTTATGCCTGTTACCCCTCGTGGAGGTGCATAGGTCGCCCACCAGCATTCTCCATCCAACTCTGTCTTTATATACTACCACCACTAAATTAATTACTTCTATGAATCCGGTGTTCATCTTGTTGTGCTAACGAGGTATGGCAACTTGGACCGATGCATATATGTGCCTGGTCCTACGTTGTCGCTGACTGACTGACTCTGTCTTGAGCCTTCCTTTCCAGTTGTTATTCATCCTTTTCATATCTGCTTCTATTTCCCGGCGTAATGTGTTCTTTGGCCTTCCTCTTTCCCGCTTCCCTTCACCATTCCAAGTAAGGGATTGCCTTGTAATGCACATTGGTGATTTCCTTAATGTATGTCCGATCCACTTCCAACGTCTTTTCCTAATTTCCTCTTCAGCTGGAAGCTGGTTTGTCCTCTCCCATAAAACGCTGTTGCTGATAGTATTGGGCCAGTGAATGTTGAGTATTTTGCGTAGACAACTGTTTATAAATACTTGTACCTTCTTGACAATGGATGTAGTAGTTTTCCACATTTCAGCTCCGTTTAATAGGACTGTATTGATGATTCTGAATTTGAAATTAGTTGACAGAGAGTTGTTTTGAGTTCCGTACGTTCTTCAGTAGTAGGAGTGCTGCCCTTGCTTTGCCAACCCTCGCCTTTACATCTGCATCCGATCCTCCTTGTTTATCAATGATGCTTCCCAGGTACATGAATGTTTGCACATCTTCCAGAGTTTCTCCATCAAGTGTGATTGGCTTGGCGTTCGCCATGTTGCATTTGAGAATCTTGCTTTTTTCTCTCTGCATGTTGAAGCCTATTGATCCGGAGGCTACTGCTACATTAGTTGTCTTCGTTTGTATTTGTTCGAGTGTATGGGATAGGAGGGCTAGATCATCTGCGAAGTCCAAATCTTCTTATTGATTCTGAGATGTCCATTGTATTCCGTGCTTTCCTTCAGATGTCGAAGTGTTCATAATCCACTCAATCACCAGAAGAAAGAGGAAGGGGGAGAGTAGACAGCCTTATCTGACTCCGGTATTTTTAACTGGATAATAATAATTATAATGTTGATTAAAAAACGGATAGATTTTTCTCATTCCCACAAATATAGTGTTTTTTATATCTTCAGTCAAAGAGGGAAGCCAAATTTAGAATTAATGAACAATACACAAAATATAGTAGTCATTCAAGCGAATATCATCATTCTTAAAAATAATCATTTATCTCTTTTGTTTTACCATAAATCTTAGGTTAAAAAGCTATCTTATACGTTTTATTGAACGAATTCATTCTCTATTTTCGAATAACGCTGTTTATCCCCAATGTTTGCTATCATTTCTCACATTTGTCATGATAATTTAAATTCACTGTAGTAACTTGAACTAATGCACCTAACTAAAATTTTATATTGCCTATGATTGACCGAAAAGTAATCAGTCTAAGATGTTTTATAGGTAGATAAAAAAGTTAACTAACTACAATATCATTTGGATAAACTATATTATTTGTTTTTAGTATTGTAAGGATAGCTCGTTTGCAAACTCTAGGAAGCCTCAAGAAGCCCAGAAAGAGCCGAAGACATTCCATCCAATCACTACTAGGGGAATATTCTAGAATGTCGACGTGTAGCTTCCCTATTGGATGGATAAGAATGACCTCCTATGTGCCTATTGGCTGTCCGAAATGATGATTTACTTCTAGCCAAAAACTATAAATACATGAGATTTTTGTACCATATTTTGACATTGTTTTGGGGAATAAAATTCCTACTTATTAGTCTTCTGTCTTCTCTCATGCGACGTTACGGGTTCGATCGTTCAAGTAGTCTAGTGGTACGCGGTATAGCAAGAATCAAAGCTCTAGATATAACAAGTATGGAGTTGTGGAGATCACTGAATTTAATTGAAATCATGAACCGATATAAGTTAAACTGCCACTCAAAAATTAAGAGCATTGGATAGCCATCTCGTCTTAGTATGGAACTCCTCAAACCCTGCAAACGGGAATTAAACCCAGGATTTTCGGTCTCTTATGCGTAAATAGTTAGCTTCCAAACCATTGAACCTCAATCTAACAGTGTTAATGTCTAACTTCAATCCATCCACAATACTGTACAATCATCTTCCTTTTTTACACTTAGTAATTGCCTTACATACTCGACATGGATTAACTCATCTGATCATAGCTTCTCAATATATATGATTTATTATTTATCATATATAAATCGAAATACGAATTCTGTATAATAAATTTTTTTTAAAAAAAAAATTTCAATTAAATTAAATTGATTTGATTTAATTTATTGATTTTTATTTCTCAGACATAGTTCAAAAATTTTTAAAAAAAAATCAATAAATATAAGAAGTAGTATGTTGAGCACATCATAAATCTAATCAACATGAGATCATAATTCGATTAAATCAATTTTATTTTCGATCAATAAAAAAAATTTATTGATTATTTTTTTTAAAAAAAAAAACAAAAGAGATAATTATACATAGTTGGTTGACATGTTATATATAGCAAAGAAAATACTTAATTGTTTGACAATATCAAAGACTATAATAGTAACTTACTTACTTACTTACATCCAATACCCTTCATGAAAGAGCATAGGTCACTCAGTGGCATTCTCAATACAACCTCTCTCTTGAACAGTCCTTTCTAGTTATTTACAGTTCGGATTCATCTTATTAATATCTGCTTCTAATTCTCGATGCGGTGGATTCTTTGACCTTGCTCTTTTCTATTTCCATTTAGGATTTCAAGTCAGCGTTTATTTCATGATGTAGTTTGATGATTTACTCAATGTGTGTCCCATACACTTCCAGAGTCTTTTCCTAATTTCCTCGTCAGTTGAAATTTGGTTTGTTCTATCCCATAGTAGGTTATGTGGTCAACGAATATTGAGTATCTTGTATAGACAACTGTTTATAATTACTTGTACCTTTTTGATGATGATTGATAGTAGTAATTAATAATAATAATAATAAGAAATATATGTATGTGATTAATTCCTTTTTCAAAGTTGAAATCGTGAGTCAGTTGAAGCTAGAACACCATGGAAAACCTGGAAGCACTGTACGGCCGTTTCGTCCTATTATGGTGCTTCTCAGCAGTGCGCACCCACGACCCCACACTCTCGAGATTCGAACCCAGGACCTACCAGTCTCGCGTCAGAGCACTTAACCGATAGACCACTGAGTCGGCGTCCAACGGCTTTGGTCAAATTTTCAACGATTGCTATATCTGAATTATCTATCTATCTTTTTATTGTGTTGACCCTGTAGTGATTGAAATCGTGTCATATAACAATAACTTTGAAAAAAAGATATAGATATTCAATAACAAGTTAACTAGTATTCAGAACAATATAGACGGTATATGCTCCAATATGACATCAGTTAGAATGGTGCTTTACAGTAGATACTTTCCTCAAATATTTTCAATATAATATATACGAACAGTGTTCAAGAGACGTCTCTGACATGATAATCATATTATTTAATTCATTATGACTGATTCAAGAAGGCAGTTTAAATAGATTGAAAGAGTTCATTAATGACTGACTAAGCTATATGTATAAGTATAACAAAGTTTCCTTTGATTGAATCTTAAGAGAATTCACTTGTTATAGTATTATGAAGTAATAGCTTATTTCCGTTCGAAAAAATTGATATATAATAATGTTTAAGTCTATTGTATTCTTGTATCTGTCATATTGAACATTTCTACTATTCTTGATTAATAATTCTTCAAAATATTTAAATCTTCCGGTTTTTACAAACTTTAAAGAAAGTCTGTTCAATATGACTATACAGAAGCTCAGAGGAACTATTGTTGTTGACATATTAACAAATAAAATATCTTCAACTAAAGAAATTTTATATAGCTGAAATCATGAGTCAATTAAAGCTAGACCACCATGAAAAACCTGGAGGCACTGAATGGCCGTTTCATCCTATTATGGGATTACTCAGCAGTGCGTATCCACGATCCCACCTCATGACCTATCAGTCTTGCACACAAGCGCTTAACCTCCACACCACTGAGCCGGCATCCAATGATGTTAATGTCTAACTTCAACCAATCCACGAAATTTAGCAACCGCTCACCATTGTCTCCAGTGAGTTACTATCTCACAACAGACCTGGTTGAACTCCACTGGGTTTGAATCTCGCGAGGCGGGATAGTGGATGCGCACTGCTGAGGAGTCTCACAATAGGAAGAAACAGCCGTACAGTGCTTCCAGGTTTTCCATGGTGGTCGAGCTTCAGTTGAGTCATGATTTCAAAATTACTAAAATCTCCACAAAACCCCCTTCTAATAAAGAGATTTTGTATAATTTTCATAAACTTGTAGTCATAAATTCATATTTAACTGAAGATAAATGAATTTCTGAAGTTTGGTGTGGTTTAGAACTGAAGAGTTCCACATTGAGACAAAATGACTTTACATTCACCCTTACTTCTTAATAACTTTCTAAATAATGATGATTAGTTGCAGATTAAATAAAACGTATTAAGATTTATATCACTAATACTTATTTTAAACTGAAACATACCACTTAAATACTTAAATTATTAATAATTTTCTATCCTTCCTAGGGAAAAACGTCCAATAATCATGGTTTCATTAGCCTGCAAAATAAAGCTCTGGGAATTTTAGTGGTAACTGGTAATAAATATAGTGAATCATGTGTAGGGAGATGAGCAATCAAATTGTTTTGGATGAAAATGGTTACTCACCGTGTTGAATCGCCTGAAGATAGCAATTATGGCTTGCTTATTGAAAGATTTAAAGGTCTTTATTTTGCTCATTTGTGAAACAGTCTGCATCGTTTTTGAAAAAACTAGACTACAGGTGTAGTAACTAACTATCATTAATGGTCCTCCTGAAGTCTGTTGATGGTGAAAGTTACCTTCAACTTAATAAAACTCTTGACAAGTTAGTTATGTTCATGAGTTCATAGATGAATAGCTCCAAATCTCATCTGTGTTTCTTAAAACTTCCAAAAAAGCAAAAAATTAAAATGAACAGAATTTCTGGTTGAATACAGAACTACTTCCTAAAATATAAATTGTCTCCATGGTCACTAAATAATTTTTCATATTACTTAACAGTAAATTTTCTTTTATCATCAACGCTCGTCCAGATATATTGATCTGATGAGTCAAAAACATCACGGAATCTCCTGGATTCGGTTACTAACCCTAAACGATTATATCAAGATAATCAACCTAAGATGAGTATATACCAGCAGGGATTAATTAATTACTACAATCCGACAATATAAACAACGGGAACATACAAATCTATACGAATTCCTCTAACATGTTTATTCCTTTAATAAATTAATAATCCCATTTATCAGTAATTAAATACCAGTCATTTATGAATGAGATAGTTAAAATTTCTCTGGAGATGTAGGTATATCTAGCTGACGAGTCATAAATAGGACGAAACGCGCGTCAAACTGGATTCCACTGCTAGCCACTATCCATCTTTGCTTATAATGTTACATGTATAGTTTATGTTTCTTTATCATTATAATTTAATTTTTAAAAGTACATTAAATACATTAATAATAGTAATAATTATAAAGAATGTTTTTTATTGTCTCCTTTCGTTATTAATTAGATAAATCCTTTAAAAGAAAAGAATTCATAATAATTTAGACAGTCGTTCTTGTTTGTTTTCTTTTTGTTTGTTGTTGAACTTTTACACTTATTAAGTTTTACGACTAATTTCTTCAAGTAAAAGACTTTTTCAATTCACAATTGATATGTTGAGATAAGATGGTCGTTGGAGGTGGTCAACAGGAAACCCTGGACACGGGTTTTGTGCTACTTGGCACTCGTCAGCAAGGTGTACCTATAATCTTGAGGGAACTGGTGCTGCCTGACGGATTCGATTCCACCTTCAACCACCATTTTATTTCAACATAATGCACGCAGTGTCGAGCCACTTAGACTAGTGGTCAAATTACAACTTGATCGATAGTATTCGATTAGCACTAAGACGGACTTGACACGTATGACATTGATCACCACCCAGTGATCAATCAATTGTGACAATTGATATGTTCCCGTGAAAAAAAGAAAAGAGAATTGAAATTACTTTATCTCATTGAATTCCAGATACCTTAGACTATAAATGCAAATGAATTAAGCTAATATTTGATGATTGATAGAAGTGGTAATTTAAACTAAATCTTTTCCTTTAAAATGATTAAAACAAAGGTACCTTTAATAATCATAGGTGAAAACCAATATGCAGAATCATTAAATTGTAGTATTCATAAAGTAAAGTTGTCTAACTCTAGATCTATTCTCTATATGAATTACTATGTAAGTAAATTTTCAAAACTTTAGAATAATTTATTATAATCCATTAGTATAATGAAATCATTGCCATCTTTAGTAGACTATGCCGAAAATTACATCTCCCCTGAAATCACTCGAAAATTGCTTACACTAGTGACTGTATCTTACTCCACTATGGAAATAGTAAAGATATTAAACGTTTGATTACTTATTATTGAGTACATTTATTAAGTCTTTATTCGTAATTATACTTTACTCTTATACTATATCTGGATCATTTGATTAGTTCAAATTAAATCTATTCAAATCAATAGGCAAAAATAATAATCAAGCGTATATAAAACGATAGACTTATCAAAGTAATTATCGGTATTATTCCGGGCTCTCTCGTTACAAATTATTATAAGTGCCATGTAAAGGTACTGGAGTCGTCCTTTGGTACATATTTCGTTCACAAATATGACGTTCCAATCCTTCTACAGGGAAAATATTGGTTCTTAACTACTGTGTCACATTATTACAATCTCTGTGACAAATGCTATTTAAGCACAATTCATGAACCATACCTCTTAAACAATCTATCTTAACATCTCTGTACATTACATGCTAAATTTCTTAATGTATCATAAATAGGAAACAGCATGAAGTCTACACGTTTGTTGCCGAAGTAAACATAGGAGATTGATAAACATTTTAATGTTGTGTCATTTATGTAGCCTACATCATCTTTATTGAAATATTTGATCCTCTTAAAAAGTCTTTTTTGCAATGCATTGACTTCATAAACATTCCTCAGTATTTTGTGAATATATTTAGAGATTTCCAAATTTTTACTGAATACTATTTTTAACTTATTATATATATTTCTGGGTTAGATCATATAATAATTATTACACTCAACATAATAAGCAGTTCCAGCTTCGACTGATAATGTCGTTGAATGTAATTAAAGCTTTTACTTTTGATTAACAGATAATTTTCATCATCGATGAACGAGGAGAATCCAATGAAGACGTCCAGGCATGGATTAAAAAAACAAGGACAAAATTCCTACAGTTGAAGAAAATATGGAACTCAAAACAACTGTCTGTCAGCCAACATTCAAGTTTGAATCTTCAATATGAACGTCCACATAGTTCTACTGTAAGGAGATGAAAATTGGAGAACTATCACAACCATAACCAAAAATTACAAGTATTTATAAACACTTGTCTATGAAAGATACTCAATATCAGTTGACCAGATACCATCGAGAACAACCTACTATGGGACAGAACAAACCAACTTCCAAATGAGGAAGGAATTAGGAAAAGACTTTGGAAGTGGATACAACACACATTGAGAAAATCATCAAACTGCATCACAAAACAAGCACTAACTTGGAATCTTAAATGGAAATGGAAAAGAGCAAGGTCAAAGAATACACTGCATCGAGAATTGTAAGCAGATATGAATAAGATGAATGGGAACTAAATAATTGGAAATGATTGTTCAAGAGAGAGGTTGTATGGAGAATGTTATTGATTGACCTATGCTCTTTCATGAGGGGTAATAGATATAAGTAAGTAAGCAAGTAAGAAGTAATTTTCAGCTTCACCTAAGATAATGCACTCAAAGTAACTTTAAAAGTTCAGGTCTCGTTCAAAAGAAAGATAAGACAATTAAAAAACTTTGTGATTATTAATTTATTATCTTTATAGGTTAAACCATGAAAGGAATTCCTATTGTGTTATTGTATTATTTCAATATTAAATAAAAAAGAAAAAACGATCATTATGAACATTACCGCTGATTGATAAATATTGATTTGACTGAACTAACAGAACAGTCGAATCATTGATGATCATGTGAGTGAAACCTTGTAGACCCAAATCACACTTAAGTAATATTATGAATAAATATGTCTTTCTGATCAGTCAGTCAGTCAGTCACAACGTAGAACTTCGTACGTACGTACATCAGTTCGAGTTGTCATACCACATTAGCACAGAGATATAATTGTCGATTCAAATCCCATAATGGTAGAAGTAGTAAGAGTTTAAGCAGTAATCGGAAAGATTAGGGTTTGAAGATGTTATTCAAGGAGTATAATCCAGAGAAATAAATTTGTAAGGAGAAAAAGACAGGAACATGAAGAATTCAGATTACAATTTGGTAGAACACAAAGAATGGATGCACCTTCGCCATTGCAAACGATTTTGAGCCATGTCATTCAAGGTCTCTAACAATCAATTGCTATCATCTCACGAATCCCAACCAGGTAGTCTACACCTACCAACATGGCACAGTCCACTTGTCAGCGACTTCATGGATTTAATAATGAATATTAAAGACAAAAATTATTGAACAACTGAATTAATCATACTGTAACAAATTAAAACTAATACATTAAAAAAAAAACTAAGGTAAAATAATTATCAATCTTGATGGAGTTTTTGTTCTCTGAACTGGATGGTTTGGTCGTGGAGCTTTCATCATCCTTCTGAACGGTATCATCAGCACAAACGTCCACCAAACCATCCAACTCAGAGAACAAAACTCCATCAGAATCATCCACCTGAGCTACAAATCTTCTACACCATCTCATCATTATCAATCATTTATCATTAAAAAAATAGTTATTCAAAGCATGAAACATAGTACTTATTGGACGACTATTGATGTCAGACATATGGTTGCAATTTTGTTTAACTTATAGAAAGTATTACATAATTTCTATGAGAAAGTTGCATTTTCAAGAAATCTTTTGAGTATAACATCTATTCATGAAGATTGAATGTGCTCAAATATGTACATGGATATTTTAAAGCCTTGAAAGTATCTTGTAGCTGTGAAATTTAACATGGGCTTGATATAGTACTCCTGATTTGTCCATGGTACTTTGTGTATTCATTACATGTTGAGTTAATTATAGCTCTGTATTTTGTTTACTACAGGTGACTTTAGTTACGTCAAAGTCAAAACAATTTCATGGTCAAACTTCAACTAACTATCCACTCAAGAAACTGAGAATGTTCTGTTTGGTTTAGACATATGAATCGTATTATTTTTATATATTATTATTACTTATCTTGTGAACATCTGAGTCCTACAGTAGACCGAAAAATATCTACCTGCCTGACTCGCACAAGTAGTATCATTTCCATTAGGTATCCGAGTTACACATTATTAATAAATGAAAATTAACACGAAACTTAAGTCAGTTGGAGCTTTTTGACAACTGTATTAAAAACAGACATGCCTGAAATGAATAAAATTGACAAATTAGGAGAGAATTTTCGGCAATTTTTAAAAATTAGGCATAAAATAATCAATTTAAACAATAATTCATTAGTTAAAATATTCCATACCCCATAATCGATCATGAGTAATGAAGCGTTGTTTGATAGTCAAAAGATAAATCTAAACAGATATTAATTTCCAATTCGATAAGAAAAACTGGTGAGACTATAATGTATGGATGAACCAATCAGGTATAAGATAATAGATCACGGATTTGAGCGTGAAATTCACTCATTCATTTGGCTAAATAGAGTTATGGCATTAAAACTGATGTCAGTTTGTGACGAAAGTCAGTCAGTCAACTACAACGTAGGACCAAGCACATTTATTCATCGGTCCAAGTTGCCATACCTCGTTAGCACAACAAGATGAACACCAAATTCATAGAAGTAGTTAATTCAATGGTGGTAATATATAAAAGAAAGATTGTGTATAAGGACATAGTACAGAAAGAAAGACAGATATGAAGCAATTTTAATCTCACGGTTTAAGGGAAGACAAAAAGTGTATACACCGACGCCATTGTGATCCATTCTGAGCCATATTACCCAGAGTCTCCAACCATTGGTTACGATAGTCACACGGACCCCAACCAAGTAGTTTGCATCTACCATCATGGCTCAGACTATGAGTTAGTGACTCCAAACACTGATGCCACATTTTGGTTTGGCCACCCCAATTTCTCTTCCAACTATCCCCAACATTAGTCAGCATTGCGCGTCGTGGTAATCCGTGTTTAGGCATACGTAACACGTGACCCAACCATCTCAGTCGATGAAGATTCACAACCTCATCAACTGATTTACTGTCATTCATTAATACCCTGTGTCTAACCTCACTATTACTTACCCGATGATGCCAGCAGATGTGACGAAAACCCTTAATCTAATTCCTAAACCTAACCATCAACTGTACATCATAGTTCTAATTCCTCATACAGGTTTATAATCTTCATTTGGTGCTAGTTATCAGGTGACATTCTCGAGGTCACTCTAACGTCGCTCAAGTGTCGTCCATAAATTATAGTCTCATCGAAAAAGTTATATGTACTATATTTCTTTAGTGAAACACATATATTTTGTTTCATGGTTTGATAAATTATTTTTCACTTATAGCATCTCTCCTACAATTAATTTCGATTATGGTTAAATTTTGTTAAGCTCTTTTATTAACTTACTTAACAGACAATGTTATTCGAACGATAACAATTCTCATATTTCTTTGTATTATTATGATCACTATCATATCTGTATAAACGTGTACACTTGATCACATGTGACAGCCTACTCACATATATCTCTCTCTAGCTTAAATTTTAATCGCCAAAATACTGCTCGATGAATCATTCTCTTTCCCGTGTATATATGTACTCGAATCCTATTATTATCATTTACCTGACCTAGCTGCAACTTGACATGACCATAGATTCGCCTCTGTATTCGCTATCACACACACACATTACCCTCTCTGTTTCATATCCGCTTGATATGCTTGTAGTTTTGTTATCTGTGTTATCCACTAACAAATTGTAGTCACAGCTTCTTACTGCCTTCTGACTTCAAACACTGATGAGATTTATATATATAATGACAGTTATCAAGATGTAGCTGAGATCATGAATCAGTTGAAGCTAGACAATCATGGAAAACCTGGAAGCACTGAACAGTCGTTTCGTCCTACCGTGTGACTCCTCAGCAGTGCTCATCCATGATCCCGCCTCACGAGATTCGAACCCAGAACCTACCAGTCTCGCGCGCGAGCACTTAACCGATAGACCACTGAACTGGTCGGCATCCAACTGTGACTGATAGGTCCTGGGTTCTAATCTCGCGAGGCGAGATCGTGAATGCTCACTGCTGAGGAGTCCCACAACAGGACGAAACGGCCGTCAAATGATTCCATGTTATCCATGATTGTCTAGCTTCAATTGACTCATGATTTCAACTATTTAAAATTACTGAAAGTCTCCACAAAACCCCCTTCTGATAGCTATCAAGATGATTGATTTATGAAGCTAAGTTACTATACATTGTAATGCATTTCATTTTTTTATTTGAAAAAAAAACATGCACTAACTGTTGACAATCTTAATTCGATAGAAATGTATGTAACATTTTTACAAATATCTTTCAATATACTTAACAGTTTGTTTGATTAGTTAAACTACTTTATAATATGGCTTGGTAAAATATGAAAATATCATGTAGTTTCACACACACACACACACTCAAACACACTCACACACACAAAAATTATCAGTTTAGAAATTCATATCAAGTTTATTTATTAAAAAAAAATTATTCCGATAAACTCATTAGTAACATCAATATTGATATAAATAAACAAAAAAATTACTTTAATAAAACGAATAATTCAAATATATAAAAAAAAATAAAGAAAAATCAATAAACTTCAACATAATCAATAATGAATATTTATTGATTAAGATCATGAATTGATTGATGGATATTAGATCATTATTGAAAATTTCGAAAGCATACAACAGATATTTTGATCAACATTAATTGATTTATGATTTCAATCCACAACTTCATTACTGTGAATAAATGTTTAGTTGTCAAAGTAAATAAAAAATCTACAATTAACAACTATATTAAAGTGAATTATTTACTAAAATTAGTCATGTATATTTTACTATGAGAATAGTAACAAACGAACTCATCAGAAAAAAAAAAAATTTAATTTTTAGAGAGAATTATTTTATTGATTGTAAAATTTTATAGTTGAAATCATGAGTCAATTGAAGCTAGACCACCATGGAAAGCCTTGAGGCAATGGTAGGCCGTTTCGTTCTATTGTGGGACTCCTCAGCAGTGCACATCCACGATCCCTCACTTGCGAGATTCGAACCCAGGACCTACCAGTCTCGCGCCAGAGCACTTAACCGATAGACCATTGAGCAGGCATCTGACGGTGTTAACGTCTAACTTCAACCAATCCACGAAATTGAGCAACCATTCACCATTGTCTTCAGTGAGTTACTATCTCACAGCAGAGCCGGTTGAACTCCACTGTTTACTGCTTCTCATTAGAACTCCAGAAAATACCTATTAGAACCAGTCACTAGTGAGCAAATGATGATTATCAGAAGAGGGTTGTGTGAAGATTTTAGTTATTTTATTAAGTTGAGATCACGAGTCAATTGAAGCTAGACCACCATCCAGTGCCTCCCAGGTTTTTCATGGTGGTCTAGCTTCAATTGATTCACGATTTCAACTGTAAAATTATTGAAATCTCCACAAAACCCCCTTCTGATTGTAAAATTGTTCAGTTTATCTAGTAACAAATATTGGTTTATAAGAGAAATTAATTTTAACAAAATAAATTTATGACTATCACTAAAAATCAATGGTTAGTAACAACAAATAGTAGGTATTCTTTTAATCCGTCGACAATGAGAAACATTTAAGCTGCATTCGAGTTAGTATTTGTTTCCTATTTATTGATTTGATTGAATGGATTCTTAGTGATCAAAGTTATGTTACTTTTTCCTAAGTAATGTAGACATATACAGTCATTTTTCCATATATTTATAAGCTTCAGATAGTTGTGCATTCTTTTTCCAAAGGACAGTTCACATCATATAAGATTCGCACTAGAAATCGAGTCTAGATATTTCATAGCTTTTTCCTTACAAAACTTTATTCATCTTTAATTGCACACCATAATGGACATGGACATATCCGATTAAACTATTTGAAATATTTCTTTGGGTTAATTAATTATCTTGTCTAAAATAACCTCAGCGTTGATCGAATTCAATCGATCACAACTCCACATATACCTTATTGATGAACACCAAATATCACAAAACTTTGATCTAGAACCTCAGATTTATTGCTTACAACCAACTTGCGTTTAATTTCAGTCATTTAATCATGGTCAATATAGAGCTTGACACAAATGTGAGTTGGCCAAAGTTGCCAGATTAAATTAACATGATGCTATGTAATTAACGAGATGAAAAGTAAGAAGTTGAAATAATACTGTAGCAATCATAATAAGAAACGTTAAACACAATAAAATGATAGATATGAAAAAAAATTACTGAAACTCAAGATCTAGGGAAGATAAAAAGTGAATTCATCTTGGCCGATGTAACCAATTCTGAGCAATGTTACCCGAAATCTCTAGGCGCTAACTACAGGTTAATGCACTGATGCCAATCTGATAGTAGACCGAATCTAGCAAATGACCCAGATAAACAGTCATTTGCTTCATGGACTTACATTATTTACTTATTTATACACATAAATATTGGTACAAAAAGCACCAGATACACATGCGCCACACAAATCTCATCTCATTTATGTGAGGGCTGTGATACTGTCCAGGTGACCAAACTGAAGCAGGTGGTTTTCTTAGGGGGCCACACCCGGAGCCTTTGACCGAAAGATCTAATCAAAAAGGCAGTGGAGCATTATGAGGAGATGCAGCCCCATGGTTGCCTGTGACCAACGATTGATTCATACGCCATTTGTTCCCTCAGGATACTGGAGCCCATTTACACCATTGGTTTAGAATCAGGGTTTTCCAACTCTCCTAGGTGAACTTTCCGTGTCCACCAACCCGGTTAAAGCGCCGGATATTCGCTTTTCGTCCTCTCAATTCCGTAAACAACAGTAACGCCGCAAGAATGCAGTGAGTAGGACTTCCTTGGCAGAGGCTATATACGTGTGGCAATGTGAGAGCATTTCGAGAGGGAGAGCTGACTCTCCCCACTCTCGACCGTATCAGGGTATTTTGGGGGCATAATACATACATAATAGACATGTTGTCACATATTGCAACATGGTACAGCTGTAGTTATCCTTAAAGTAAATATTGATTAAAAGATAAAAACAGAAACAATCAGACCACAAGAATGTTGATCATATTGTTTATTTACAGAATAAAGATAACTTATTTAGACAACATACTTTCAACAAAGACTGTGTGTTTTAGATTGATCAACGTATGAACAAGTACATTAATTATGAAAACCAAAAAAAAAAAGAATTTAATAATTATTTAATTTCAATTAAAATAATTTGGTAATTCTGCTTAGATACAAAAAAAAAACAGTATAAAGGTCATTTTGATAAAGAATAGACCTTTTAGAAAAGATAATCTACAACTGAAAATTATTGCTGATAACGTTAAAGTGTTTATGCGAAAAAAAATTTTACATATAAAATTCAAGTTAGCAGTGACAATGTAGTGAATGAGAACTCAAATGGAGTCAACCAACTATAGTTTTAATATAAAATTACAAAATTCTCTCATCAAAGGTGAAAACTATACATTCAATACTTCATTTGCAAATCCTCCTCCTGTTTCATCGTTACTTCATTGCCATAACAATTAATCTCTGGTCTCATTCTCTTCAATTCGATCTTCCCAAATTTCTGCTACTAGCTCTTTCACTTCTGATTGGTGTGATATACTATTTATATCGACATAAGTAGCATACGCCATACCAGTAGTAAATACTAGATATATCACTAAATATTCTCGACATTGAAACACAAACGCTTATTCACATGTAAATTTAAAATGTATGTAAATAATAAAAGATCTGAAAACCTTACAAAGGAACAGTAAACTTATGAATGATTCTTATTATCCTAAGTATAGAAAGATGTGATCTTGTTGAATTATTGATCACATCCTAATAATATGTATTGAATATTGGTAAGAAAACTATAACGATTAGCCGGAAAACATCTTTGACTGTAACAGGACGAATTTGAGTTTCTATCGAGAAAATGATCGATTTTAAAACTTCAGAGATATCTTAACAAAGCATATCAGCTAAACAGAAACATAGGTAAAGAGCTTCGAATCTTTTGACTTTAACCACGTAATAATTTTAGCTTACAGATGAATTTACAAACATTGTACAGTGACATCCGTTACTTAGTATAGTGAATAATTACTGGTTTGAGATCAATGAATTTTCTAGTCAAATAAGAAAACGTTTTATATAATATGAATATTCATTTCATAGACTATAGGAGCATTGATTTGCATTGGTGTTCACATTTAACTGTTTACTTACTGTTCATTCGAATGAAATGGATTTTAGTAATTTTCAAAAAGATCAGAAGGGGTTTTGTGGAGATTTCAGTATTTTCATAGTTGAAATCATGATTTCTAATGGGAAGCAGTGACCAGTGGAGTTCAACTAAGTCTGTTGTAGAGATATCAACTCACTGAAAACAATTGGTGAACGCTTACTCAAACATCGTGGATTGGTTGAAGTTAGACATTAATACCATGATTGATCATTCATTATCAGTATAAAGGATTTCGAATATTATTGAGATCACGAATTGGTTTTATTAAGATAACCATTAAAAACCTCGAAGTGCTAGACATCAGTTTCTTACTAGTATGAAACAGAGTTGTGGATGAGTGAGATTACTGAAAAGTTACACACTAGGAAGAAATAGCTATTCAATGCCTCTATGTTTTTAACGGTCGTCTAAATTGAATCAGTTTTGATCTTAATGAAAGAATTATTAGCTTTATGTTTTTAAAATAAAGGTGTCGTGTTCGCCACAAAAAATCAAATATAGTCATCAAAACATCATTTTTGAAACGTCTGAAAAGCTACAAATAAAATAGTTATACAGTAATCTTCATTTTCTATAACAACCCTCATCATATATCATCTCGAAATGATAGTCAACTTCAAGTCATTTGTCACAACAGATAATAATCTTTTATGGTATTAGCATAAAAAATGTTACAGGAATCTATGACACAGGTGACAAATCGAATATTCTCGCCATCTTACATGTATTCAACTGTTAAAATTTGAAAGCTATTTATTATTAATACCCTACTTCACTGATCTATTAGTGCACCTTTACAGCTGAACATTGAAGAAAGACAATATATAGCGCAACGACTTGTCCCCAGCAGTCACTGATTAGAGTTAAATTTACTGAGGAAAATTTCAGTGTGATATTACTATAAACAGTCTTTGTCAGTCCATGGTTTTCCATGTTTTCCAAAACTTCACGACTTCGATATGAGTTGTTCCTGACTTGCTGAACAAACCACAAATATATATATCGCTTGTGACCTTAGTATCCATAGATCACAAACTGGCAGTAAGCTCATACAATTACTAAACTCAATGTTCGATCTCCACATCCTCAGTGAAGAACGCAACATCTACCAACTTTCGACTGAATCATTCTAAAAAGTATGCGTGTAGACGGTGTGATAAAAAATAATAATTCTATGATCGGATATCATCAAACCATTGACTACAACTATCGCTTCTGAACATTAATAAACTTCAATTCTTATATACATTTATATTCCAAACAAATTACTTCTTATGAACAATTCATTTCATTGAATTACAAATAATGGTAGTAATTTATAAAAGTTACATACACAATAGCTTGTATGTAGCTGAAGAAAAAGCAGTCAAATACGGCATGAATTATATATAGTTGAGATCATGAGTCAATTGAAGCTAGACCACCATGGAAGCACTGAACAACCGTTTCGTCCTATTGTGGACTCCTCAGCGGTGCGCATCTACGTTCCCGCCTTGCGAGATTCGAACCTAGGACATATCAGTCTCGCGCCAGTGCACTTAACTGTTGGATGCCGGCTCAGTGGTGTAGAGGTTAAGTGCTATGGCGCGAGACTGGGAGGTCCTGGGTTCGAATCTCGCGAGACGGGATCGTGGATGCGCACCGCTCATGAGTCCACAATAGGACGAAACGGCTGTCCAGTGCTTCTATGGTGGTCTAGCTTCAATTGAATCATGATCTCAACCATATAAAATTACTAAATCTCCACGAAATCCCCTTCTGATAATGATCGTATGCTCACTAGTGGCTGGCTCCATGAGATAATTCCTGAAGTTCATGAATTAATTGAATTCACCAATAATTATCGTTCTTTTCACCTTTAAAATGCTAACCGATAGACTTTGAAATAACAACAAAGACGTAATCAACTTAAACAAACAGAGTAGCAACGACAAAAAGACAACACGAATCAAAAAATCACATAATTTCTTTTCTTTTTTTTAAGAAAAACAGACACAAATATACAAAGAACAAAGCATGTACACTTGTATAGAGTAAAGAAAATTTAGCCTGTTTTCTGCAGAGTGTTTAGTGTTATTATTGATGTTTGGGACGACTCTGTAAGAAAAATGGAAAATAGAAAAGTATAATTTAGTAAACTAGGATCAAAGAACCAACTACACGCATAGATACATTAAATAAGTATTTATAATTTGTGGGAATATTGTACACACACACACACTACAGAAAATTATAATTACATTAATAATGATGACTTAATTTAGTTTTCCACTTCAGACAATGGATGTAGGTTTGCATAAGACCATGAATTCATTGAAGTCAGATATTAACATCTTTGGATGCCGGTTCAGTGGTCTGGAAGTTAAGCATTCGCGCGAGAGACTGAAGGTTCTAAGTTCAACTCCAGAGACTGGAGTCGTGGATGGGAACTGATGAGGAGTCCCATACTAGAACGAAACGGCCACCCTATGCTACCAGATTTTCAATGGTGGTTTAGTTTAGATCGACTCATTAATACAATTGTGAATATATATATATATATATATATATATATATATTTGTAAGAATTTATGGAATGTAAGTGCCCTAGAAATTTAAGTAGGCAGTCGTGAACTGAAATGAAGAATAATAACAACAATAATAATAGTCTATTTTAACGACCTACAAGCAAAGCGCTTATTCTTTCTTTGAGAATTGTTTTGATTTCAATTTATAGAGTGAAAAATCAAAAAGTACGGTAAAAGATAATTACATATTTGAACCCTTAATTAATTATATTCAATATATAGAGATAACTAATCAAACAGTAGAAAAGGAAACTTTTGTGTATGTGCATAAACAGGCTAGAGAAATTTAATGATTAAATTAAACGATGTGTACATATGTGTATTAGGGCTGTGAAACTTAAACTATAAAAGAAGATTACAAGTGTCAGCTGAAGGATTTGGATCATAAGTATTATCAAAGGATTCCTCGCATTTTGTAGGATGTAAAAATGGACAATTTTATCGACGTTAGGTGAAACTGATAAAATCAGTTAGTGATCTTGCAAACATTCATCGACTAAGGTGGTTAGAACATTTGTTACATATGTCTAACGAACGCTCACTTCGATGGGCAATATTGTCTAACATAGGAGTAAGTTGTAAGAAAGTTAGTGGCAGTCAAACAAAGATATGGTATTAGTCCATGAGTTTATTGAATGTTGAACAGAGCCGTGTTGGTAGATCCAGACCAAAAGGTTGTAGCTTGTGCAAGGACTGTAGTTATAGTGGTCGCAAACATTGGGTGACATGACTCAGAATCATTCATAATGATATAATTATATAAACAGTTATCCCTTAACTATATCGCCCATTATCAACAAATCAGCATATTTCATACATGACTTTAACGATTTCCAAAGACTTTTTCATTATATATGACAAAAATCCCTGGTACGGCCGAGAGTGGGGAAAGTCCGCTCTCCCTCTCCAAATCCTCTCACATGGCCACGCGTATATAGCCTCTACCAGGGAAGACCTACTCATTGCCTTCTCGTGGCACTTCTGTTGTTTACGAAATTGAGAGGACGAAAAGCGAATTAACACCCCAACTTATTTACCAAGTATACGTTTACTCAGTTGACTATGAGATAAGTCAGTCCCCGACTATGAGATAAAGTTAATTTATAAAGATTAATGTGTAATATTAACATCAACAATTGTTGAAACGGAATAAAATTGAAGTAAATAGATTCACTATGACAAGCAAATAGTACAATAATGATAGATATTACCTGGTAATTGAAAACTATTATGAATCATTTTAACTTTTAGTGAAAAGGATAACTCACAAGGGTAAAAAACAAAAAACAGAAGCGGATAAATAATTTCAAATGGATAAGAATAATAATAATAATGGCGAAAAGTAATCTACATAAAAAAAGCAATAACTTTTTGCTTTTATACATTAATTGTCTTATAAACAGTTCACATTCGTCCTAGATATCGGAGACAAAACAAGCATTTGAGTGTAAAGAGAGAAAAAAATTTTGTAGCAGTAGAAAAGAAAGCTTGAAAGAGTTCGAATAAAAAAAACAACGACAACAAATGATAACAAGCTACTATGTTTGTGTGTGTGTGTGTATGTATAAAAGTGAGTCAACAAGGGAGGGAGGACAATATCTAACATCTCTCTATCAAGAAATAAATATGAGCAGGCAGGTAGAGAGATATTCATGATAAACGTGCACGGTCACACAACCACAAGTATATAAGCTGTGAACAAACTAAAAATTGGACAACAACTCCAAGTATAAGACTAACTCTAACCACTGATTCCTGTCGTGTATGAAATGATATATTGTGTTCGAATAACAAGGCAGTAGTATTCTAAAGAAACAGCAAATAGGGAGAGGAGACCGATAAAACTGATAGACAAAGAAAAATGAGAAGAAGAAGAAGACGGGAAATGGGAACCAATAGAGTGAAATGAAAGAAACACTGTCACTATAGTTCACCTGTTATTATTACTGTTGTTCCATGGATTGAGGCCTCCCACGAAGAAAAAATAAATCGACCGACTAACCGACAAAAATAAGATGAACGAATAAAATATCAGGTTTAATCTATTTTATACTCATATGGTTTTTTCGCTAGTCTATGAAAGAGACAGGAATTTTCCATACTCATACCCACACACACAAACACACACAGGAGAAAAATATCACCAATAACAATCGTGTTGCATAATAATGAGAAATTCTCTTGTAAAACTAAATAATAAAAATAGTAATGAATTGCCATTCGGTGAAATAATGGTAGTGGATGGGGTGGAATAGATGTAATGGAAGTGAGAGAATATTTTCCGTAGATGCAGATGTAACAAGAGTAGAAAAACCTTTACAGTTGTCTATTGATTATGAAACTAATTTTAAGACAAAAATTAAAAACAAGAAAATTGAATAAGAAGAAAATGAATGATATTAGCAGGACGATAATGATAACAATAATAATAATAATAAGCTTTGTTACGTCATCACAATGTAACTTACTATACATCTAGCATGTAATTTCTTTTTATAGTTAAATGTTAAAAGACTTAGACAAAATAATTTATTGAAAAAAAAAACAAAGATTACACCTAATAGTCATGTCTAAATCTTGTTGAACAATAAATAACAACATGAAAAATTCATATCCTACAAAGAAGGATTTGAATGTGACCAACTTGGTTTAGTGTACGGTTACGGATATGAGGGCTAATATTACTTCCCGGCTGCCCACACCGTAGAAGGATATTTCTTGAGGGACCTGAAAAGGAAGTTGAATTAGTGTTGGTCTTAACGACCTGGGAGCGTGACCACAGTGCCCAAGGGACAACTGCTTGAGGCCGGTCACGCACGACCTTTTTGTGGGTAGTTTTTGTGTTAGCTCCGTACTTGTTGAGACCTTACTGCCGGAGACGGAAATCCGTGGGATAAGGCGAGGTGTGCATTTTTAGGGTCCACCTTTTCTAACCCCACCCCTCCTTGTGGGAAGGCAGCATCGCTGTCAAGCAAGTTGTCTGAAGGAAACACTTTACTGCTGTCACACCTCTGTACAGTCGGCAGTACGACTTCGGACCTTGGGATTGCTGCTTTTAGTCTTACCGCTCTTCAACCGACCTGCCTGGCATGGTAGGACCTTGAGGAACGATTGTTCCAGCCAGTATAGCCCGATTGGCCCATCGCGATAGGCAAGCCCGGCCACCACGTCAAGGTAGCAGCAACGGTCGCGTCCTACAAAGAATGTTTTCGTTCATGATAAACCTCTTACTTAAACGCTTGTAGCTGACATTCTAAATACTTTCTCTAACCTCAAACTACTTCTACACGCGGATATATAAGCAATAGGAGAAAGATGTGAAACATGAGTAAAAGCTTTACTCCACGGTTAATCGAATTTATTCATAGGTTTCCAGATGACATTTACAAACTTACTAAATATAAGAGACTGACCAGTTTCAGTCGTAAACATCAATAGGAAGGTTCAAACAAGTAACACTAAGTGAATTTAAACTTCACCCCATTGCACAAACAAGTGGCTATCAGGACTCAGTAGCTGAGTGGATAACGCGATGGCGTTTGAAGCGAACGGTACTGGATTCGAGTCCCAGAGTGAACATCAACTCTGAGATGCAGGTACATCCAGGTGACGAGTCCCAAATAGGACAACGAAACGCGTGTCCTAGATTCCCCTGCTAGCCACTATCCATCTTTGCTTACTAAATATAGTTATAAAATGGGTAGATATCAAACTGGAATGTAACATAAAGCCCTTCCTTTTTTAAATGTTGTCGGGAAGCACTTATTCTTGCTGATGAGCTAAAATACTTTCAGCTTTCCCTGAAATTTTAAAGTCTTTGTTAAGAAATATTTTTAAATTGTGGTAAAACTATATTATACCAGTGAATCGAACAAAAGGAAGGTACCGGTTATTGGATTTTTGCGGATAGTTCAAAGGCAATGATGGAAAGTTCGTACCTCCTTAAGAGTTGACTGAAAATCGTTCATACTTAAGTCACAGATTGTTTAAAATTGATAAAAAGTAATTGTTATGCAACGACTTGTAATTATAACCGCGAGTGCTTCTTTTTAATTTAAATTTTTGCTACCTTCTGATTGGTTGCTACCATTTTTATTATATGTCCTAACATTATGTTTTTTGTGACTATATATACACAGAGTTATTCTGTATTAAATTATTCTTTGTGAAACATCAAGTGTCTTCTGTGTTGCTGCCTTACTCTTGGGTTTCACCGTTGACGTTTATTGTTACACTGTTATGTGTTAGTTGTTTGAGCCTTGTCAAGTGAACAAATGATTCCGTTTGTATTCGAACTATCTCAATCATTTGTAAGTAGAAATCACCCGAAAACCCACGTACGGAAACCTCATCCTAATCATAATCGTTTATGAATATATAACAGCGGCGCAATCAGAAAACATTCAGCGTAACTCCCAAACCTTTCTTATTATTTCAAAAAAATATTTTGAAAAATAATTACATTCACCAAAGTGTCACACAATTGATTCATTTCCGACAGATAAAGTTCGTTGGATTTAAAAGAAAAACTTATCTAAATCTGTACAAGTTTAGTGAATTAAGGGAGAAGGAGTAGGTCTATGAGTCCAGTCAGTACTGTTAATCAATTTCACATAGTAAGACAAAATAAATAATTAGGCTTCCTTTGATTTCAACTGATTGTTTTGCAAGATTCCAAAGAATTAATACACATTTCATCTTAGGTAAATAGATAAACTAAATCAACTTCAGACTATTGATCCCCTTTACGAATTTAAGTAGAAGAATATGAATTCAGTATATTTCACATCAGCAGTTGCTGACAACCATAGCTCGTCACTGACATTTCTCTATCTTTTAAAATAATCACCAGATAACAAAACTCAGCGTCTCTTCGATTAGCCGAAGCAGTAGCAATTAAAGTACTCAAACCTAATTTATGAGTCTAGATAGAGATAGTAATTAACTCTTATCAATAACTTGGTAAATTCACAGATTCGACTAATATCACCTACAATTATTAATTTATCAGTGTTTTTGTCATACAATCTTTGCTAAACTAATTCTTATTCCATGTACACCATGTACACTCTTCCGATCTGAATTTTCAATACGAATGTCAAGACAGCTTTACTGTACGGAACTGAAACGTGGAGAACTACCACAACGATTATCAAAAAGTACAAGTATATATATATATTTAAAGATACTCAATGTTCATTAGTTGGATACCATCAGCAACAAACTGTTGTGGGAGAGAGAAAACCAACTTCCAACTGAAGAGGAGATTAGGAAAAGATTATGGAAGTGGATAGGACATACGCTGCAGAAATCATCAAACTGCATCACGAGGGAAGCGCTAACCTCGAACTCTGAAGAGGAACGGAAAAGAGGAAGGCCAAAGAACATACTGAGCCGGAAATTGGAAGCAGACATTAAAAAGATGAATAGCAACTGGGAACAACTGGAAAGAACCATCCAGGCAGAGTAATAATAATAATTGAAAGGGTTTTATGGAGATTGGTTTATCATATAGATTATATTTAACATAGATTGATATCAAAGTAGTGATAATAATGGTAAACGTTCATCGATAGATATAAAACCTTTGAGTTTGCCTTCTGGTGTTGTTACAGGTGTCCATTGATGAGAATAAGTCTTACATATGAGGTACCTTAAATGCGACCAATCTGTGATGAATACAACCTGTGAATAATAATGGTAACTACATTGTATTCAACTTCCTTTTTTACTGAATTAACATGTCTTCAGGTAGAAAATAGACAAATATCAGGTAGACATATTCAGTGAGTCTTCTCGATGAAATAATTAAACATGACTGATTGAAATCGAATAGATATGTGTGTACAAACACAAAAATAAATCAAGTTAATATTTCGAAAAATAGAATAAAACAAAATAAATACGCAAACACCAACATTGAATAAATATGATATCACCAACTTACCACACGAAATTCTTTAAACTTTTTCACAGGTCGTTTTTTCTTCTTTGAAGCACTATTTGTTGATGATTCAACAGGTGGTGCGTTGAAGGACGATGAATAGTCAGCTGAAGAATCTTTTTAGTAAAATTGAGAAAAATCAAAACAATAGATGGAAAACATATCTCTGTGGTTGAAAAAGAAGCGAAACACACTCTCGTGATATGAAATGAATAAATATATGGGATGAGATTAATAGTTGATACTGTGTCTGAGTTTCTAGACGGAAAATATCATAACAGAGGTATTAGGTCTAATTTTCCACTGCAGTAATTCCTTGATCATGTTATATATATATATATCTTAGTAACTTAGATGACGTCTACTAAAAATTCCTCATCTCGTTCTGGTTTCATTTGAATGGAGCTCTTATGAATTGAACAGTAATTTGATCAATCAGAGTCACGTTAAATCTTACTTTCTGACTTGAAAAACTTTATAATCAATGTTATCCTGTACTGAACTATAATCAAACAAAATACTATGTCAATTCACAATATAAATATTTAAGCAAGCTGTTGTCGCTACTGCCTAGTGTAGATATGTGAAGCTTAAATCAAAATCTATATTGTTTATACACACTAGAATAATCATGAACCGAAAAGAAATAAGAACAAAATAAGTAGATATATACAAACCTTCTAATTGTTCAGGACAAGATTCACATTTAATTAAAGTGGATACATCATCGATTTCCATGTTTGTATTAAGATGATTTTGAACACTACTATTAGAATTGCTATCCGGTTGCAGTATTGATTTTTGTTGTTCGTAAGTTTTCCTGCGTTTTTTACCTTTATTATTTTTCTAATGATAAATGGAAACAAAGAAAAAAGACAGATTAGAAAATGAACATTGAAGTAGTCAATCAGCCTGTCATAATCAACGTACAGACTGACAAAAGTATGGATTCGTTGAAGATACCAAACTACTCATATTAAGTAAAAAGAAATTTACAAGTTGAGTAACACAGGAGTCGAAATCATTTAGAATATGGTATGGAAAGAAGGGATGAGGAAAAAAAATGCTGGAGTTCAGGGTTAAGAGGAAGATAACGATTGAATAAATGTACATTAGTATAACTGATTTCGAGCCATATATTCCGACATTTTCAATCGGAGATGGCGGTTATTGTTTAAGCCCCAACTAAGTAGTAGTCCGCACCTATAATCATAGTGTAGATTGAAGGTTAATGATATCGTGGACTAAAGCCATGTCATCGTTTATCAGTCCGTAGCTTTCTTTCAACTTATTCTTGCACCAGCCAGCAATGTACGTTGAAATAGGTGAAAACCATGTAATACATGTACCAACCATTTACGTTGATGACGATTTACAACCTTATCAGATGACTCACCACCTCTGACTAGTGGTTTATACCTAAACCTACTCGGCCGTTTCATAGTTCGCGATCAATCCTTCGGCGACATCTATGATCAAAAACCTGCAAATGGAGAATATCTACTTTCGTAGGTGGCAGTCATACAGTAAACCAAAGTGGACTGTCAAGCAGTATTCTCAACCTTTGATTAGTAAACTTGCATCTCGCTAACTAAATGTACATTGAATACAATACATTTCGCTAATGAAGCTGTGAACTTCCACTGACCAAGGAAATTCGGACAAGTCTGATGAATGCCTTACTACTTAAAACATTATTGTGAAATTCTGGCCGGGACAAAAGTAAGCTAACAAGACGTTGAGTGTGACCGGGTCAACAAATGACATCAGTACATTAAAATAATTATATACTGATTTGAGCGATTTACAAAGACATTCACTATTTTATTACAGTTCATCACCCAAATGTGATCCATATTTCGAGACTTTATTTGACGTAACGCTCCCCTCTCCCACAGAAAAAGGAGATCTGATGTTAAGTGGCTTATACTGCTTATAGAATGACACAACTAACAATCTGAAGGTTGATATAATAAGGAGACAAAAACGAAATTTTAAAGACAAAAAAAGACACCATTCACTTTAAGGCTAATTACCATGGTATGACTAAAGTAACAGTGTTAATACGTCGAAAAAAGAAAAGTCAGTCTAGACATTCATTTATTCATGTGAATCACTTGGTCACCACTAAAGGTCAAATTAGATGTAAAATATTACCTTTCACCTCATGCATAGTGTCTGTTTAATTCGATCGAATTTGCGCTCCGGTGATATATATATATATATATATATATATATATATATATATAATTCAAAAATAAGAAAATCGGTTAACAAGTACGTTGAAACTATGTTTTATTGTCACTGTGTTGTTCATTAAAATTTGATAAACATAATGAACTATTGAATAAACAATAATTTATAATACACATATTAGGGATCGTAGTTCGGAGGTTCGCAAACAAAAAAGAAACCAAGTAGCTGATCGCGATAGAAATGGAGTTCGAAAAGAAGCTAAAGGTGGACAGAACAAAATGTGGAATCACTTTGTGACTGATGTTTTTTTTAATTATGGGACTCCTCAGAAGTGCACATCCACGATCCCGCACTCGAGGGATTCGAACCCAGGACCTACCAGTCTCGAGCGAGAGCCCTTAACCGATAGACCACTGAGCCGGCGAAATCCCGCACCCTGGCCTCCAAGTAGCTAGATTACAGGCGCACGCCACCACGCCCAGCCCTGATGTGCCCCCAAATGCCCTGGTACGGCCGAGAGTGGGGAGAGTCTGACTCCCTCTCGAAATGCTCTCACATGGCCAGCGAATATATAGCCTCTGACAGGGAAGTCCTATTCACTGCCTTCTCGTGGCGGGGGTGTTGTTCACAAAAGTGAGAGGATGAAAAGCGAATGTCCGGCGCTTTAACCGGGTTGGTGGACACGGAAAGTTCACCTAGGGGAGTTGGAAAACCCTGATTCCAAACCAATGGTGCACATGGGCTCCAGGATCCCGAGGGAACAAATGGCGTATGAATCAATCGTTGGTCATCGGCTACCATGGCACTGCATCTCCTTACGATGCTCCACTGCCTTGTGGATGAGACCTTTAGGTCAAAGACTCCGGGTGTGGCCCCCTAAGAAAACCACCTGCTTCAATTTGAGCACCTGGACAGTATCACAGCCCTCACACAAATCGAATGAGATTTGTGAGGAGCATATTTATCTGGTGCTTCCTTGTACCAATATTTATGTGTTTAAATAAATAAATAAATAAAATTGTGACTGATGTTCTCTGACATATCGGTAGGTTTAGGCTTCTTGGTTAAAGGTGACGAAATTGTTCAGGTACGTGATTAGGAACAATTACTGGTATGCCTCAATATCGATAACAATGTTGAAGTTCCAATGATTACTCTTTTCCTTCTAACCATTACTTCAAAGTTTTTCCTTCTTCGGTTTTATTTACTGATTCTGAACCGTATTTCTCATGATTAAATTAATATTTCAGTTGGAATTAATTTCCTTTCTTTTCTTCATATCGTACTAATTTTCTTTTTCTCTGTAGTAAACATATGTTACGCATGTATCACGTATGCCTAACCACTAACAACCTCAACTGGAGTAGGTTGAAAGAAAGCTAAGAAAGGCCAAAATAGGATTTAGCACCAATTCATGAAATTATTGACTATTTGACTGAGCCATGTAGGTAGTTATGAACCACCTGGTTGAAGTCTATATGCTTATCGTAATGAGTGGTTAGAGACTTTGGGTGACATGGCTCAGAATCGTTCACAATGTCATAGGTGCACTCAACATGTGTATTTCCTAAGAATATGAGTCTCGAAATCTCATAATACCTTTCTTCTATTATACTTAATTCCTTTTGTTACCACTGGGAAATAGTTTTATCTTCCAGTGCTAATATGGTATGGCAACTTAAACCGATGCAAAGATGTGTCGGACTCTACATTGCGTATGACTGACTTACTGAACTAACACAGACACAACGGACATGATTATACCATGAATATAATTTTAAAAAAGGTTCTAACAAATTCTCAACGGAATATGTATAGTAGACTATAAGTAGATTATGGAAGATGAACACATAAGCATAATCATCATGGAAATGCTTACTTTTTTATTATACAAAAGAATCACTTCATCATCACCGAAGTTAGGTGTTGTTTTAACAATGATTTCACTGTTATATGATCGTTTCAATTTGTTGGGATATCCATTATCAGAAACAATAGAATACTGACTATCATTCATAGACGGATCATCTTGAGTTGTATCACCATCCGCTTTGACTACGGGTTCAGCTGAAAAATAATAATATACCGAGAGTAATCCATAGTGTCATTGAAGAAAAATTAAAGACAATTCAACGACAAAGAATTTTTTTCAACGATAACATTTATTTAAGTTGGCTAATCGTATTTATTGGTAATTATTAATTAAAGTAGTCGATTGAAAAACAGAATAACGATTGAGAATTGGAAAAAAGATAATAAGATGAAATTAAATACTCCATTATCAAACAATTTTCTTTGGTATATGTTATGATGTAATAGTTCCTATAATTTTCAATAGACTAGTTGAATTATCAGTATGGGGATTTGTGGAGATTGTAGTCTTTTTAGTGTTGAATTCACGAGTTATTAACACCGTTGGATGCCGGTTCAGGGGTCTAGAGATTAGACGTTCGCCCGCGAGACAGAAGGTCCTGGGTTCGAATCCCTTAAGCGGGACCGTGGATGCGTACCGTCGAGAAGTCCCATACTAGGACAAAACGGACTTCCAGTGCTTCCAGGTGTTCAATAATGGTCTAGTTTAAATCGACTGGTGAACTGAACTGTGAAAAGACTACTTTAATTGTTAATTAACAATAAATACGAATATACAACGTGAGTAAATAAAATTGTTGAAAGGAAAACTTTTTCGCTGAATTGTCTTTAACTATTCTTAACTAGTGATAAATTCATGACAATTGATAGAAAACAGAAACATTCAATGTAACATGATACAGGAAAACAATATTACAGGATACTTATTCAATGTATGCTATATATGTATAATGGCCATTGAATAGTCAGTTAGTAACCAATGTGGCATTTATCTAGTTTCATTGTGTTGATAAAATCTTAGTGATCAAATACAATCTGACCCTCTAGTCTAAATAATTGGACATCGTACGGGGAAATTTGGATATTACATGGCTGGAATCAATCAACAAATAATTTTACTTCGTTTAGGTTCCTTTCCAGCTGATAATCATCAATAAGGTTGCCAGGAAGACCGCAAAATGATCCAGTCTTTGTAAATAAATGATAGTCCTGACGTATAAGAAATTCCTCGGTATTTTTCAAATTCGTGCGTGAATAAAGGAGAAAATATCGTAACAGAATAACATGAATTCATTTACTTCGTGGATTCTCCTTAGCTGTTCACAACCTAAAATCCTGATACTAATCGTTGTAACGAAACAAGTGTACATAATTTATATCAGAAACATCTAAATAAACTGAGTTAAAATGTGGAGATAACATGTACATGTAAACTGGTCAACACAATTGTAGATAAAGTAAGGCGGGTATTGGACCAAATTTAATTTTCACAATGAGCATATGGTTTGGTATAGAGACACCAACTTGGTCGCTTGATAAGTTCTTTTTAGTATTACCTTTAGCCTGAATCAATCCTTTCAGCTATTTCATTGCCTTTGAAGCTGAGATTTAATAAGAGATTCACTCAACTAGTCTATATTATATAATCTATCTTCTATTTCAAAAGATTCTGTTTCAATGGTCTTCTAGGATATTCATATTTTCAACGAACCTTTGAACAATTTTAATTCTTCCAAATTATGGTCTCTTAATGCTATTCTATCTCCACATTATAACTCAATTTATTTTAGGTGTCTCTGATATAAAGTACGTACACTTGTTTCATTCTAATGATCAATATCATGACTTTAGGTCGTAAGCAGATGAAGAAAATCCATGAAAGAAATGAATTCATATTAGTCTGCTATGATATTTCTTTCTTCTTTATTTAAGTTTATAAATCGGAAAAATTGTATGAAAATTCAAATCTACTCAATGGCCATTGCTGTTACTTGACTGGTTAGTTCTGCTTTTAGTTTGTCATTTTTGCTGAATATATCAAGGTTGCATTTGTCTCTGCATAAACAGAGTTGTTTTATCATAATTTTGAATTCTTTTGAGAATGTCAAAACACTCCTGAAAGTATTATTATCTCTCTCTATTATTCGTGTGTGAATGATTAACGTTGAAGTGTTGTAATGTACAAGTCATCCGATATATCGTTTCGTATTAGAATAATCTCCCAATCATTCGTAATTCGGAATAATCTTAGCCTATCACAAAACATAACAAAGGTGCAACAACAATATGCAGAGATTGATAGTCACTATGGGTGTCAATTTTACGTCACAGTCAGAAATGTTACCACTAGGTTATTTTAGGAGGTGACCAACCTCTTTTGTTGGCTTTTTGGAGTTATTAGGATAGGGAGAAAGCTGACTTTGAAGAAAATTTCAGCTTTCTGCAGACAAGAAGAATAAGAAACACATAACTCCCAGACTTAATTCAACTACCGATTTGTGCTTAGAAAGGTGTATTCACTAACTGCATTTGAACAGGAAATCACCTTCAGTATTTACATTTTTCGCACCACAATTTCACATAAGTTAGCCAATTAAAAAAACATTTCACATACACAAAGATAGTATTGTACTCTTACATGTGTTTAGTGTATCAGAGGATTCTTGTAGCAAGGGTTGCTGTGAGACAACAATTGGAATAGAAGTATTCGTATCTGTAGATGATTTATTTTCAGTTGTAAGTGGAGAACATGGGAATTTAAGAAGTTCCAACAGCTATTTAGAGTAAAATAAAAATGAATATGCGTTGATAATTACCAAAACCTTCAATCATCAATATATTGACGTAATGATTCCTGAAACTATGCACTAAAACACACATTGACGATGCTAATTTTCCCATTAAATTTCAAATAGGACAGATAGATGTTACTAGACTGAAATATACAAACACTTTACTAATCAATTGTAAGGTAAAACTTGATACCAGCAAGTAGAAAACTTAGCCTTATATTGTTTTAAATTAGTCAGTTATGTAATGTTAGAATGTTGGTAGTTTGCTATATTCACAGATGATTGTTTATTGAGACCGTCTATGTATCTATCTACTAATGAAAATGCAGAAAAAATAAACAAGTCTCCACTGAGAACACTGAAGTCAATTTGCCGTAATAACTGGTTTAACAGTCTTACAACATTAGACTGAATATTTTCCAGTTTACTAATATCTATTATCAACTTATTAGAGTGTCAGGTTTTGTACTCGAAGAGTTTTTTCTGTTAGAAAATCCAAAATTATTACAGTTGAATTCATGTCCATACATATGTCATATAATCACCCAATAACAATACACAGAAAGGCAATGCAGTAACTCAAGAGAGATAACTTTGATTATTGAGCTTTTCATTGAATCTCAGTGTTACATATCCAACTGTTTTTTCGCTGTAATAACAGCTAAGATCTTATTCACTAGATGAATGGGTACCTAAAAAGTTAGTTTTATCCAATTGCCTAAAACGTCTAATCATGTGAATTTTGAAATAATATTTTGAATATAGATGTGTTATTTTGTTTGTTGTCTGATTTCACTTCAATTGGAGAATTACGCCAATGATTTAGTTACATGAACAACTAACACTTGAGTATATTAGACAGATAGACATCAACAATATAGAACCTGTCAAAGATGTGTGTTAATTCAAGTTTCCAGACTACATTGTCATGAGATCCAAATAACAAAAGAGATCGAAATAAGGTAGCAATAATGATAAAAGGAAAGACTAAATTTTGGGAACTTAGTTTCAAAAGACTGTGAAAGTATATATCAAGCAATACTGCAGTTCAAGATTGAGCGGACTATAAAGAATGAACGCATCTGAACGATTCTAAGTCATGTCAACAAAAGTATGTTTATCAAGCGACAGTGCGACCGAGTAATCTTTATTTATCAACATGGCTCAGACCAATCACTTCATGAGCTGATGTAACATATCATTCTACTCCATTGAAAGAATAATATACAAATTATTGACATGAACAACTAATCATAATAATGAAATCAGTCCGACAGATGATTATGGTTTGTGATCAAACTGAATCAGTCATCAAAAACAACTTAACCGAACAATAATTATCCTGGCTAGTGACTAGTTTTAATATCGATTTCCAGACTTCCAATATCAATTTATAGTCTGATACACAACTCACAAATATGTTGATAGCTATTCAACTATTGACATTGGATAAAATAATTATCAAGATACATAACGAATTGATTGAAGTTGGATACATAGATCAGTAGATATTCGAGTTAGTTATTCCAACGTAAAGTCCTGTCTTCCATCTAATGTGACTTTTCTATTATTGTGTACTGCTTAGTAGTTCCAAACGGAAACGAACCATTTGTTCAGTCCTCTATGGTTCTCTAGTTATAATCGTTATCCACCGTTCATTAACCCTTACCCAAATTATCTACAATCGGTGTATATGCTATATACAGATTCGAAAAAAGAATGGAGTGATTAGCTTTAAAAAGATAAAAGCAAAAACATGACTTCAAAATAAACACACAAATCAATTACCTTCATAAGTAATAAATGATTAGGATCAAGAAATTTATCCCTGAACAGTTGGTTTTCCGGACTCTCATTCATATCCTAGATACAATGTGAAACACAAGCATACATAGAATGAAAAGAAAAGGTCAATTACTATAAAGTATTCATCAATTGTACAAGCCAAAAGGTTAAACAAACAAACAATAACCTATCGTTTTATAGACTGGCAAGTAAACAAATGGTGAAAATGTAAAGCACTTAAAAAAACTAACAACAGTGAAGAAATAAACAAAAGAACTACCCCACTCTCCACCATGAAGACAAAACAGTAAAGTGGTTTGAGCACGTTTCTATCGAAATATGAAACTTATAGTAATAAAAATAGAAATATATAAAGTAGTCTGCTTTACAAAGTCATGTTGATAAGATGCGTAAACATGTGTTCATAATCTATTTATTTACAATGAGCACACACATTATAAGTGGATAAAGAGTACGAGTAATATCAGAATATGATCAAATAACGATTTTTTTAAATACGCTAAGTGATTTACAAACTCAATATTTCATATGATCCAAAAAAATAAAGTAGTATTACTTAAAACTTAACGGATATGAAGCTCATTACAAACACGTTTAGACTTAAGCCTAAGTGGTTCAGTAAGTTATGGATTTATGTAACTTTTTTTGTCTAACAGGATATTATTGTTAGATAATGTTTAGGTTAATTCAGTCAGTCAGTCACAACGTAGAACTTCGTACGTACGTACATCAGTTCGAGTTGTCATACCACATTAGCACAGAGATGAAGTTGTCGATTCAAATCCCATAGTGGTAGAAGTAGTAAGAGTATAAGCATTAATGTGAAAGATTAGGGTTTGAAGATGTTATTGAAGGAATATAATACAGTGAAATAAATTTGGAGAGAGAAAAAGGATACAGACATGAGGAATTCAGATTAGAATTTGGTAGAACACAAAGAGTGGATGCACCTTCGCCATTGCAAACGATTTTGAGCCATGTCATTCAAGGTCTCTAACAATCGATTGCTATCATCTCGCGAATCCCAACCAGGTAGTCTACACCTGAATTACATTATTCAGTTATTAGTGTTTCTACGACAAGGACGAACAGTAGTGATGACAGTAGGTACCCAATTATGATCACTTATACTTAGAGAAGTCATACTTACAACCAAATAAATTGTAGATTAAATCCCTGTTTCGTTTATTTCAGTTCAAATAACTACTGGGTAGTGTTCTAGTCCTCTGTACCAATGCAACTTAAAAATCAATTACATATACATATCCTCTACCAACTACCCAGAGAGAATTAGGTTCGGCTGATTTTGTATTCATTGTCGAATGGTTAGAAAGATGAAAAACAGGTCACACCAATACAACTAACACACACAGATAGTGTGAACGAAAGTTAACAGGAAATCAACATACTACCTATAACAGTCATCCCTAATATGTGAAGTAATCTTGGTACACTATATCATAATTACACTTTGACTGAGAAGCTGTATTCAAGTAAGAACTAAAAAGTAGTTTTTATGAAATATTGATTAGTTGTTGACAGTGTAGCAGTGGCTTAGTGCTTGTGAAAGACAACTCACAACAACTGGCAGGTGATAAGTTCGAATCCATGTACAATCTATTTCGGATTAGACGGTTAGATAGTGTAATACCACTAGCATTTATGCTCACTAAATAGTGGTTCAAAACAAATAACATAAATCTGTACTTGACAAACGAGTTACACAACAATAATAATGACTAGAAACTACAACTTCTGTATCCAGATGATCTAATTGTTAGTTTTTTTAATAAATAGTAGTTCTGACATCTAAGTAAAGCCTCAGCAACATTTTACAATCCATATTTCTGCATTGACCATTACTGTTATCTTATAGATCGTCATTTCTTTAAGTTTGCTAATTTTGCTGTGTTCCAAGGTCATATATGTTGATATATGTGGAAAATTGTTCTATGACCATTTGAACTTCTCCGAGTATCAAGCTTTTTCCTGAGCTGGTGATTTTCCTTTTTTTAATCATGTAGGAAATTATTGGCTAAAGTGCTCTATATGTCAGTTGTTCGATTCATCCACTTCTCGACTGTTCGTAATCCAAAATTTCGTTAGTTGAGGATCAAAACAGGACGTTGACTGATAAACATTTAATGAATAAATTAGAACCACCAAGTTTCCCAAACTAAAAATCCCACATTATTCTAATATAAAGCCCAAGAAACACATTGGTATCACATAAAAAGTATCAATCTAATTGTTGGACACTATCCAGTCTGGCAAAATTAGACATTGGTTTATGCATTCGTATAACTAAGGTCATGACCGCGAGACACATAGACAATTGAAAAGAGAACAGAAGAAAGAGAAGATAACAAGTAATTATTGATAGGATAGAAAAGCAAATAAATAATAACTACAAAAATAACAACAACAAAAACAACCGGGAAGTGAATCATCATCCGTATTCGTATCCACTGAAACATCGACAACAGCGTCAGTGAGTAATCAACTACCAGTCAATAAATGAATAATAAACAAACAAACAAACATATATCAAACAACATGCACAAACACATACACACACAGATATGCACAATTGTTAGACAAACAATTCTAGAAATTTGTTTAGTCCAACTAACAAAGCAAATTCAATATATACACAGTTAGTTGAATAAGATTCTAGCTTTTCTTTGACATATTTATTTCTATTTTCTTCATCTATACTCTATTCTATTCTTAACGGTACATTTTTATTGTCTATTCATATCAATTTTCAATGTTGCTCTTGTTGTCCATTAATAAATAAACAAGGTCAGACTGGTCTCTACACCATAAAATGGTGTCTTATATACACTGAGAGGAGAAAACCAAAATACTGAGTAGACATTAAATGCATAGAGAATGTATGCAGTAGTTTTTTTTAACAATGAAGTTGTATATAATTTTATATAGACAGAGATAGACTGTTATGTCCAAAAAAGGGACTAAAATTAAAACAAAGCGTTTTGTAAATAAAATGTTGTACTACTTAAATAGACAACAAGTAGATTGATTAGCTAACATATTATAAGGTGAATGATTTTGTACCTAATTCAGAATTTTTTATTATTTACATTGATAATTACATATAAGACATGTTATTTCCTCTGAAATGTAGTATACAAGTATTAGAGTTGATATTTTAAATTAATTCAATGTTAGATTACCACTGAAAATCTGGAAGCACTGGATGGTCTCACAATATCATGGATTGATTGAAGCTAGACACTAACACTGCCGGATGACTCTCAGTGGTCTACAGAATAAACATTTATGTACATTACCCAAGTTTTTAGATTTGCTTGCAAGAGACGGAGTCGTGAATATGAACTGCTGAGAAGTCTCATACTAGGATGAGATAGCCACCTATGTTTTCCCTGATGGTCTAACTTACATTGGTTCACGATTTCGATGGGACTTTGAGAATTGAACAGGGTAATTCACTGGTCACATAATATTATGAGAATTAAGACAGCTAAAGTTTAGTTCTCAACTTGATCCAGGGATCCTATGAAGATTGTTGAATTTCAAGTCACAAATCATAGACTGACTTTAGTTAGATAACTAATAAAATTAGGAAGCACTCACTGGATATCCATTACATCAGAGTGTAGGTTCGAACTCCAGTGCGGTTGTGAGTGCGTACTGTTGAAGGGCCCTTTACCAGGACGAAACAATTGCCCAACGATTATTGTTTTATAATGGTTGCTTAACTATAGGGTCAGTCCACTGAATTTATACAGTTAATTAAATCAAGACGGAGTACAAAAAACTCGAAAATAACACAAATTACCTGTTGTTCATTAACTTTAATTCCCGCTAGACAATGATTCGGTAGTAAGGCTGATGCCAACATTGAAGATTTCTCTGAAAAAAAAACATGAATTAAATTTTTTTCTAGATGTTGGTGCTACAGAAAAAAAACATGTAACTCAATGATTGTTGTAACCGTGATAGTGTAGTGAACAGAACACTGGTTGGCGACAATCGAATGTATTTAAGCAATAATTACAGACTATCTCAGTAAATTCTGATAACCATACAATGAGCAGTTAATTTGCAAATTAACAACCAATTGTCTCAATCTTCACTGTTTCTTCTCTAATTCCATTGTTCATGCATTTTCCTACCAACTGCGCTTCATTTCAGTTCTTTCCTCATCGGTCTTCTGCCGAAATACATTCTATGTCTGACCGACACCATATACTACTTATATGGATATAAGTAGACCACACCACAATAGTACTGTAATATTTGGAACTAGCAACTACTGCAATTACCACAGCACAAATATGAACACGTAAACTAATTACGGAAGATTTATTTCACCCTTCAAAACATGTCGACAGTATTGTAAGAACACATATTTAAAATATCGTAAAACATGTCAAGGGCATTCGGAAAAAAACTCAATTTTGTATACCACTCGCATTGCAACCAAATAAGTCTATGTTCATCATATCCGTGATGAAAAATGTAGCTGGTTATGCAATAGTCCACTACAAAAAACTGTCTCTGATAAAAGGAAACTGTGTGATTATAATTGAGCAATAGTTTAACACTAAGAATTCAATCGCCTTTGAAAACATTAATTTGTAAGTTCTAATTCTATTCCCGATATAATGGGGCAAGAATTCAAAACAGATATTTTGGGACTAATTTCATTAGAGAGTGAATGACCTATAGTTGTCATATATTCCTACTGTTTATTTGTTAAATGATTTATACTTATAATTGTGTCCAATATTTTGTATGTGACGGTGTACTTGTCTTCTCATTTAAGTTCAACTGAGGGCTTACGTCAATGATTCAGTCTGACAAACAGTTATCACTCAGTCACACTACATCATTGTATTTCAGTTATCGATTAGTATTGGCTTCATTCACGTTGATACATGAAAACCCATTCATTAAGTCATCAATTCTTAACTCATAACAACTCCATTTACTTCCGTTTGGCTAATCAGATAAAATGTAGCTCAACATTCATTTACCAGGTACAGATTAGTGTAAGAGCTTGTAATATTACTCAAACCTACGGCTTAGGCAGTTAAGAATTGGACACCTAAACCATTAATCTATCATATCATATAAACCATATACATTAGAAAACAGTAGTAACTTACTATTAGTTGATAACTCTGTACAAGTGACATCACTATAATCTGGACTGTTTACAAGTAAATGAATTTCACGAGAATAATCATGAGGCAAAGCATATCTTAAGTTTTGCGTATTAGGTATATTTACAGATGATCTTTTGTCATTTTCTTGTTGTTGTGAATTTGGTTGTGTAGATAATCTAGGCTCTTCAGAAGTGAGAGGCTATTACGCAATAATAAAAAGAAAAAAACGATTTCACAAAATGAAATGAATTTTATGCATATATATTATTTACACATTTCTTGAAAAGAGAAATGTCTCTGTTTAACAACGTCAATATACGAACCGAAGATATATATATTTTAAGAAACTCGTCTAGCTGTTATACTCACGCCAACATAGATGAGATAGTTCTCTTTACCGAAGACAGAGGTGAATAATGTCTTAACATACACAATGCATAATTCAGTGTCATCTCAATTGGAGGGGGTTCAAAATCATATCAAATAACTTATCCTTTCTAATTATTGTTTGGCAATGCTCACATGCTCATTCAAGCTATTCAACGACATTAATACTTAAAAAAAATACTTATTACTGAATATTAATTAGTATTAACAGCCCATCTTTCATAAATGTGCAGTGGTAAGGAATCCTTCAAATAATAAATGACAATTTTTTTAATGAGACATTAAACAATGTGGATTCGCACATATAGGGAAGTAATTCTTCCATCTCCTTGCTTCAAACACTCATTTGCTAATAACGTATTGATAGTAATGTTGTAATACAGTTTGGAAATTTATGACCTAATATATGCTTTGTTACATATAAACAAATTCTATACAAATTAAGAAAATCGCCAAAATATTTCTATCGCATTGCATGAAAATGAGATCCACCAGGGCGATTGTCAATGTTTGATCTTTGAATAAAAAGAGTTTTTTATTGATGGTTTTGAATGGCGCGTTAGTAGCCTACAAATAAAAAGTGAACTCATAGAATCGAAGGTCTTGCGTCCGATTCCCGGATGTGAGATAGTGGATACACACTATTAAGAAGTCTCATACTAGAATGAAACGATTGTTCAGTGTTCTCCAATTTTAAATGGTAATTTAATTAAGAGAAGTTAGTGATTTAAAATATTAAGATCATGACATAGTTTATTTTTGTTGAGAGAAAAAAATTCATAGTTGAAAGCGTGAGTCAATTGAAGCTAGACCACCATGGAGACCTGGAAGCACTAGATGGCCGTTTCGTCCTATCGTGGAAATCCTCAGCAGTGCGCATCTACGATCCCGCACTCGCGAAACTCGAACCCAGAACCTACCAGTCTCGCGCCAGAGCACTTAACCGACAGACCACTGAACCGGGATCCAACGGTGTTAATATCTAACTTCAACCAATCCACGATGTTTGAGCAACCGTTCACCAATTGTCTTCAGTGAGTTGATATCTCTACAACAGACTTGGTAGAACTCCACTGGTCACTGCTTCCCACTAGAACTCCAGGAAATATCTCTTGAAGTTAGTCACTAGTGAGCATATGATTATAGATCAGAAGGGGTTTTGTGGAGATTTCAGTATTTTCATAGTTGAAATCATGAGTCAGTTGAAGCTAGACCACCATGGAAAACCTAGAAGCACTAGTTAAGTGCTCTGGTGCGAGACTATTAGGTTCTGGGTTTGAATCTTGCGAGTGCGGGATCGTGGATGCGCATTGCTGAGAAGTCTCATAATAGGACGAAACGGCCGTCCAGTGCTTCCAGATTTTCCCTGGTGGTCTAGCTTCAACTGACTCATAATTAAGATAAGTTGGTGATTTAAATTGTGAAGATCATGGCATAGTTTATTTTTGTTGAGAGAAAAAAAACTTATCTTTCCGCATAAATAATTAACTCAATCAATTAATTAGTTAGTTACAGTCTTTGTTACATTGGCTAAGGTTAAAATAACACTGGTATAAAAGTATTTATGGGCTCATGTGACGGTGGATATTATAAATATATATACGTCTGACCTACATATATTATTATTATTGAGTGTTGATTTGTACTTTTGACGTCACGCATAAGTCTGATTCATTATAATAAATAACTTATTTTAATTACTAAGTAACTATGTGTACTTTTAATGGTAAATTTAGATCGTACTTACATCTTTCTCTTTTAGTCATATAATTAAAAGATGAGGAGAAAATTACTATATTCGTGAATGCGCAATGCTGAGGAGTCTCATAATAGGACGAAACGGCTGTCCAGTGCTTCCAGGCTTTCCATGGTGGTCTAGCTTCAATTGACTCATGATTTCAACTATGAAAAGAATACTGAAATCTCCACAAAACCCCTTCTGAAAATTATTATATTCTTGTTATCTGAACTAAATAGGCATCGAATTTAACATAATTGAATAAAAGAGCCCAGAATCTCAAGGTTATAGACAATTTTGTAGATATACATGTTTTCTGTACATTAGAAATAAGACTTCTTCCACAGTTACTGTAATTTATTTTCTATTCCAGGTTGAAGAAAAGATTTCTAGGTATTAGGAAACAATTACGAAGTCACTTTCTAAGAGTCCACTTAAAAAATGTATTATAAATTAGTAACTGAATAGAGCTGGTCTGAAATACATGCTAACAATGACGCTTATAAGTAATAGTTCAATTATTTTTTTACAAAAAGCCAAATCACCCAAAGTCCTTTTTAATTGGTTACGATAATCACGTATACGACGATCAAGTAGTCTGTACCTACGAATATGACTTAGTTCAACGGTTAGAGTTTTCATGGATTATACCATATTTTAGTATAGCCAACCCTTCAAACCTACTCCTACACTAGCCATCTTCTCCGAACCTACTGCTTAGTCAACTACAGTTGCCAATGCAGCTAGTCCATGGATGGACATAGATGTCCTTACCATTTGAGTCGGTAAATATTTACTATCTCATTAATCGATTTGCCAAAATAAGACAAATAGAATTTCTTAATAACTATGTTTAAATAGTGACTGTTAGAATTCGTCTGTTTATTAACAGTTGTCTACGCAAGATACTTCGGGTCCGTTGGCCAGACACTATCAGCAACAAGTTACTGTGAGAGACAATAAATCAGATTTCAGTGGAGGAAGGAATCAGGAAGAAGCACTGGAAGTGGATAGGACACACTGTAAGAAAATCACCCAACTGTGTCACAAGGCAAGCCCTCACATGGAATCCTGAAGGCCATAGGAAAAGAGGAAGACCAAAGAATACATTACTCCAAGAAATGGAGACAGACATGAGAAGAATGAACAAACGTTGGATAGAACTAGAAAGGAAGGCCCAGGACAGAGTGAGTTGGAGAATGCTGGTCGGTGTCCTATGCTCCATTGGGAGTAACAGGCGTAAGTAAGTAAGTAAAAAAGTAAGAATTCGTCTAAGATCATCTGAAAAAAATACTCTAGAAACCAAGAAAATGTTTAAAATATCTAATTTAGTTAATCAACATTTATAGGAATTCTTTATAAAAGTTCCAAATTTATTATTAATTCTACTATTTTCTTTATTAACTCTTAGGTCACTCTCAACCCGATAAATATCTTTCGCTTTTTGTAAACTATTTAATCGTCCAGATAAAAGTAGAAATATCCGCTTTTGTTTTTTATTCGATGAAGATTGTCAAAGTCTAAGAATCAACTAAACAGTAAGCAGTTAAAATGTTCAACAGACTGAACTTATTAGTTACTGTCATAACTTAAATGATTTTAAAAAATGAGGCGTTAAGATATAAAGTAGAATGATGTGTCTGAGAATGGCGTTTAGAAAATATTACGAGTCATAGTTAAGATCTAATATAAAAAAGTTAGACATGTACATTATTAGATGCCAGCTCAGTGTGGTCTACAGATTGAGTATCCAAGTACGAGACAGAAGGTCTTGAATTCGATTCTTAAATGTGGGGCCGTGGAAGCGCACTGTTAGGGAGTCTCATACTAGGACGTAACATTCATCCAATGCATCTAGGTTTTCAAGGGTTTTCTGGTTAAGATCAATTCGTGATTTGAACTATGTAAAGACTACAATTCTCACAAATGCTTCTATACTAATAATAAAGAAATGTAATTTTCTGCTCCAACTTACTAAATCTGTAATAGGCAAATTTCTTGCATCCACTATAATTTTGTGCAAATCGTGAACATATTTACGCACCAGTGGAGGAATAGGATTACAGCATGCAAATATACCAGAACTTTCACGTGGTAATACTTCAGCAATTACTTTCAACATATGATTTGGTAGGACATAACTGTGAAGAGATTAATGTATATACGAAAAGTAATACTCATAACAATAATCACGATAATTACAATAAAATTTTTATCATTATTTAACAACTATATCATATCGACAGTAACAGAAACCATAGTGGTTGTTGCCAGGATCAATGTACTGTACTGTGATGTTTACTGGTAAAGGAGTTGATTGGAAGGAAAGCTGGACGCAACAAATTGGGGGATAGTTAATGAGATAAATGATTGTTCGTTTAAGTTGTGATGGTAAAGTGAAGTCCACGCCATACTTTTGAACAACGGTTAGAGATGGTAGGTAATATGGTTTCAAATCAATTGCCAGCTTTTCTCTTAGGTATTGAGTATTAAAATTGTTTCATACTAATTTTGTTCCACGAACTCATTCTTTCCTCTCAAATAATATTGTCTATGTTCAATATTTCCTACTACTCGAGCATTTGTTTTGATAATTTTACCTAGTTGTGTTGATGCAGTGTGACAACTTAAAGCAATTAACATGTGTTTTAGGTTCTGAGCTAGCTGAATAACTTGCAGAGATCATCTCCATTTAAAATTGCTTTGTATTACAAACTGACATCAGTCGTAGTAACACTGACAACTGGACAACATTGAACAACTGGTTTACGATAGTAAGAAATGTAAAGTAGGTACCCATTCGTGATAATGAATAACAATCACAAAGAATTAAACGAATCCGTGTGAGAATGCTTTTGAGGCTATAGGTCTACATTCATTGGATGAATTAAAAAAGTATGAAAAAGCTGTCCAGGACACATCTTAGTTTTCAATAGCTTTCCTCTGGGTAAAAAATCAGTTAATGATAAATTTATCGGTACGTGGTTACAGAGTCTGTTGAATTATATTGACACCACGAAGTTGTCAAAGTTAGACAACTATTAGGTACTTGGAAGCATTAGATGGCCGTTTTGTCCCAATGTGGAACTTCTCAGCAGTGTGAATCAGCCGTCCAGAGCTTCCAGGTTTTTCCACAATTTATCTAATTTCGATCGATTTGTGGTATAAATATAAAGATAGATTAATTTGGAAAAAACAACACTGAAATTATCTTAAGTTTTGATACTTAGAACAGGTCTAACAATTGGAAATATAGTTTTTGAAGAAATAACTAGAAACTATGAGCACTAAAAACAAAGATAGATCGGTGTGATGAAGTAAAGTGGGTCATTTATCTTCTAGAGAAGCTTCCTTGTCATTATGGTTTAAGTTATCAATGGTAAATATAGGGTAATAGCACAGTATAGGAAGGAAGCGATCAGAATCGAATATCACGTATCATATGGATTAGTGATTTCCTCATACAGTGATCAGAATGTTGAAAATAAAAAGGGGAAATCATTCTTTACCATCAAACGCTAAAAATAAGTGTTAAATGTACCGAATGACTAAATCCTTTTCTGTAAATTGCATATAACAGGCAAATAGATACTACCTCAAAAAGCTTAATCCTGAGACAAACATTAACTTATTAGCACCATAATTTGTAAACGAAATAATCGGGTAGGGGCTTTTGGATTTGCATGCAAGATTCATGTGACTAAATAGGACTTTGGATTACAGCTGATGTCAGTTCATGATGAAAATCCCAACCGTAAACCCTTGATACCTACTCGGAATACAAACTATGACTATGAACAGTGAGAAGACTCTTAAAAATCTATCTGGCTCATTTTGAGAGTTGGAGAAGAGGAACAATCTACATACATAAATACGAATCTATGTGTCGTTGATTTTTTCCAATTTACATCTGGAGTAACCAGTAGAGGACCATCATTCACTAAGTACCTAAAAACTATCTACAATTTGTAATATGATTGTTCTTTTTTCTATGAACTATCCATTTGCAAAGGGTGTTTCTGATTGGTTAAGAGTAGGCCAGGAATTCATGATGATTGTTTTAAGCTCGTCCACCAAATTTAGTTTTGAAACTGCTAATAAAGACACATTTTCTATGATGAGTAAAAGTACTTTTTTCAAAACTCTAAAGGTTTTAATCTAGATAACTTAATCTAACTGATTAAATTCAGATGAATGTACTTAATATCGAATCACACAATTTCATTAACGAGGAGATAGTGATACACAGATTTGTAACCATGAATCATGAAATTACTGGATATTGTTTGAATGAATTATATGCTGCTAAGCATTCACGAACCAGACAGGTCTTTGGTTTGATCCCTGGGTGCAAGATCTTGAACACGCACTTCCAACTAGAACGAAACGGCCGTCTAGTGCTTCCAGGTTTTCAATAGTGATTTTACTTAGATTAATTCAGGATTTCAATAGAACTGAACAATCTCCACAACTCTAAACTTCTAAAAACATCTTGAATTTCGATGCCTTCCATATGAATAAATAAACAACGAAAAAAAGTTTGAGGAAAAAACAAATCAAGTATATTATTTCGTAGGTAGCATTCGGAGTCACAGATTAATCTTAGAGTAACAGTGAACACCAAGGAACACTACTCAAGAGCTGTTTCTTCCTAGTATTAGACTCTTCTACAGTGTGCAAATTAAACCAATCTAAACAATAACCCATCAGAATAAGATGTTATATTTATTGAACTGAAAACCAGAGAAATTACTTCAATTAAAAAAGTACAAAACTCAATTACGCAAAAAGTAAAACAAAATACTCCTCCTACTACTCCAACAACAACAACAACAACAACAACAACTACTACTACTACTACTACTAATAATAATAATAATAATAATAATAATAACAATAATAATAACAATACTTACTGGAGACTTTCATCTTCTCGTCTAGCTATCGAATCACGTAAAGCATAAAGATTTTCTAAAGCATATAATTGACGATGACTAAAACTACTACTTCCAGTTTGTCTATAAAGATCCAAATAACCGAGTCTATTGAATACAGGTTTCGTATAACACTACATGGAAATTATACATATATGTATGCATAACAATGATAAAAAGTTTGAATAATGAACAATAAACGATAGGAAAATAATGCACTGCATACAAATAAAAAAAATTAGCTTAAGATATAGCAATTTAAATCAGTCAATCAAACATAAACAATACGGAAACTGACATCGATGTGAATTGATTCAAGTTTCCACATTACAAGAGCCCCCAAATGCCCTGGTACGGCCGAGAGTGGGGAGAGTTCGCTTTCCCTCTCGAAATGCTCTCACATGGCCACGCGAATATATAGCCTCTGACAGGGAAGTCCTATTCACTGCCTTCTCGTGGCACCTCTGTTGTTTACAAAATTGAGAGGATGGAAAGCGAATGTCCAGAACTTTAACCGGGTTGGTAGACACGGAACGTCCACCTAGGGGAGTTGAAAAACCCTGATTCCAAACCAATGGTGCACATGGGCTCCAGTATCCTGAAGGAACGAATGGCGTATGAACCAATCGTTGGTCACCGGCTACCATGGGACTGCATCTCCTTACGATGCTCCACTGCCTTGTGGACTAGACTTTTAGGTCAAAGGCTCGGGGTGTGGCCCCCTAAGAAAACCACCCGCTTCAGTTTGGGCACCTGGGCAGTATCACAGCCCTCACACAAATCAAATGAGATTTGTGATCTGGTTTTTCCTTGTACCAATATTTATGTGTTTAAATAACAATAAATAAAAAAAGTGAATATGTAGAATGAAAAATATAAGTATTTTCAAATAAAAATTGAATGTATTTGAGACATTGTGACCAATTCTAAACCACTTTAAATATTGAACTAATTGTTACGATAATTGTGAAGATCACAACCAAGCAGTTAGTATCTATCATCAACATGACTTAGTTCAATAGTTAGTGACTCTATGGACTGAAATCATGTCTTGCTTTCGTTCAACCTACTGTTACATCAGTGAGCAATCCAACACTAATATGGATGGTAGTTGGACATAAGTAACAATTTAAGTATTTCTTTTAAATGGATACTTCTTACGAGTGTGTTATCCTAGAGGCTTTTATATTGTACATTATTCGCCAACATTGGCACTGGTTGGAAAAAAAACGGAGAAATGGTCGATTTACTACTTGACATTGTGATATAAAACAGAACTATATAAAATTGATATACATCGATCTATTACCACTATCGGGTTGAGGTCTTGAAGATGGTACAACTAAGCTGCACGATACTATCCGACAAGATTCATAAACGACACCAGTAGCAATCGTATGTATTCCCATACATTATTCAATGAAGTTGATGGAAAATAAATCTTCATGATCGTATTTTTAACTGACCCAGATCTTCTATTAGATAACATTCTTGCTCAGTCCTTTCTCCACTTCTGCACAATGCATACCTCTTTATTTGTATGGCACAGTTGGTGCCCAGTTACTATTCAGTAAATAAAATAAAATGAAAATGTTCATACCATTTTCTTTCAGGACCTAAACTGTGACGAAAACCTCCTCATCTTTTCTCACTTCCCTGTTCTTTTTCCTGTTGTTCTTCGCCATTGATTGTCACTTTATTTCTCTTTAGATTCTTTCTTAAAGTGAAACCACTTGGATTTATGTACAAATGAACGAAAATATGTATAGGATTCAAGATGTTCAAGAATTCGACAAATGTCAGGCAAACTTTCGATATTGTTTAAATTCTATGCAATTATTTATGTTTGTTGAATAGTTTAACTAATTACTGGAACTGAACTATCTTTTTGTTGAAGAAAAACAAGTCATATTACATTCTAAAACTTACTCTAAGGCATAATTGCCTTGCTCGTTCAATAGCAACTGACAATAGATCTCTATCTTGTAATTCTCGACACATACGACTTGCAATATGCAATAGGTAATGTGTATCTGATCGCGCATATTCGATCAATTCGTTCGGCAGAGGTCTGGTAAAAAAAAACAGATGTAGATATAAATACACTTATAATTGTGAGAAATAAGCATAGGTATAATTTACAATACAATACAAATGAATCTAGCGACCCGTTTTAGATATGAATAATTCAGCCTATCACACTATAGCAAAATGGTTGGTGCAAATTCTCAAACCACTGCACAAAGAAATTGTTAAGCATGGTGTCAAGGATTCCTTTGAATTTGTCGATAATATAAAAAATCTATCCGTCAAGAATAACTTTATGATGTCATTAGATGTATCGTTCTTATTCACCAACATTCCGATTTGGCAATGAATATTATAGACAATTCGATGGGGCAGCCATGGGGTCACCATTAGGCCCTCTACTGGCAGACATTTTTTTTGGCAAAACTAGAAAATGGTCCACTTAAAGACACAATTGGCCATCTAACATCTTATTATTATAAATGATACTTTCATAGTATTAGAAAAAGAACATGAAAAGGAGAACATACCTAATATAGTTAATAACATCCACCCATCAATTACTTTTACACTAGAGGAAGAACAGAATGATAGTATATCGTTTCTAGATGTCCAACTAACTAGTAGAGTAGATGAGACATTAAAAAGAGGGTTACATAGAAAGTCTACAGTTGGACAATACACTCATTTCTATAGTGCAGTACCAATCAAATACAAAAGAAACTTGATAAAGATCCTGACTCATCGTGCTTGAATGATTTGCTCGGATGACATTATTTTAGATGAATCGATTAATATTCGCAACTTGCTTAGTAGGAATGGATATCTAATGAAATTCGTCGACAAACACATGAAGAAGACGAAAAGAAGGACAAGGGTACCTACCGTTCTCAAGAAGGTATTGTTCTTAAAATTACACTTCCTAAATGATACTGCTGCAGAAATCGTGGCACAGAGGTTAAGAAAGGCAGTGCAGGAAACATTTAATGCATCCAGACTGAGTACCGTCTTCTACAACCGCCCCGCAATAAGAACGGTTAATAAATACAGATTGTCTGAATTCGCCACCTCTATGTGTATTTACCAATTCAACCGCTCCTGTGGAGCCAGTTATATAGGGCGTACAATTCGGCAAGTTCGTCAACGAATAACAGAACACCATCCGTTATGGCTGAGCAAACAACAAATAAAAGTGACTAAGAGTTCTATTCTCGCTAACTTGGTGGACACAAGTCATCAAGTTGAACTGAATAAACCTTTGAAGGTTATCTACTATATTCCATCAAATTCGCCGCATGGTTTACGAGCTCGTCTATTGCACATAGCTGAAGCCATCGCAATCCATGTTCACAAACCGAACCTTTGTATCCAAAAGAAGTTTGTACAACCACTCTCGCTACCTTGGCCATCGGTATAGCGGAGTTTGTAGCAGAACTTTGGTAAACAATTATCTTATTCCTTCCATTTTTCTATTTTTGTATTTTACTTATTCTCTACATTGGTCTCTTGATTCTTACATAACTACTATATTACTGACCATTCATCAAAATATTTTGTTAGTTCTTTCTTTTCTTTTATATATTATGCAACGTAGCAACGGCTTGATTTTCGAATAACTACTTAGATTAGTATTAATCCTCTTTCTTCCAATTAATTAGTGTTAGTTTATAATCGATATATCATTATATAATTATTACGTAACGTATCTACTCCATGAGTGTTATTTCATTATTGTAAATCATATATATATTAGTGTAGAGCCATGATGAAAAACTAATTGAAAAGAAATTTCTTAGCTCGATTCGTTCCTTTTTTAATTATCTCATAATTGATTGGATTTTGATCAGTCTCAGTTGGTATATGTGCATTCTGTGTGGATTGTCTTGATATAACTATTTTGACACAAGTTAATAGAATAGATGGATTGTGACTAGCAGTGGAATTTAAAATGCAAGTTTCACCCAACTAAGGAATTGTTGGTTGGATGTACATGAATCTCAGTGTTGATGTTTACGTCATGACTCTGACCCAGTACCCATCAGGTATATCAAGACAATTTGTACATGATGCACATATCACAAATAAGACTGACCATAGCAGTGAATTATACACTAAGTGGTTGAAAGTGGGCGACAGCAAACCCTGAACCTAGGTTTTGTCGTACTTGATGCTTGCCAGTAAGGCTTTCCCGTGATTGTGAGAGAACTATTCGTTCTTATAGGACATAAACATGCATCGCTTACATTCATAGTCTGAGACGCTAACACTGAGCTATCCAAGCCGTAAATGACTTTCATTAAAATTGGGATATTTACAATTGATTGATCAGCAAATAATGACCAGTGTTATGTTTGTCTAGTCCATATGCGATGACTGAATTCTATCGACCAATGAATAAGAGAAGATAAATCTATCGGTATACTAAATTAACCGGAAATTAACTAAGCTTTACAGAACTAGCTGCCAGTTATAAATAGCGTAGGACGTGGCTCAAATATGTATCAGCCCAAGTTCCCACACGACATCAGCACAGAAAAGTAGAATTAAGATGAACAACAAAGGAATTGTACTAATTATAGCAACAATAGTATTAGGAAAGATCAAACAAGAAGAGAATGTTCTGAGAAGAAATACTTAAATAAAAGAATACGAAGTATGGAACTGTGTTAAAACCGAAAAATTAGAGGAGTATAAAGAAATGTATTTGCGGCACTACAACTTACTCTAAACCACGTCACCCAACCTCTCCAGCCACCAATCGTAGCTATCATACCGACCATACCCAGAGAATCTGAGCCTCCCAACACAGTTCAGTTCAACAGTCAATAATCTCATGGGTTGATCCCATCGTTTCAAGCTTTCTTCCAACAAAGTTATATGCCAGTCAGTAAAGAACAGTTAAATGCACGTAAATCATGACGCTTGACTTCTAGACCACTAAACCGGCATTCAACAATATTGATGTCTGACTTTAATCAAAGAAATTCAGCCACCTCCACAACCTTATGCCGACAATCATCATGTGTTCACAAGTAATTAGCTTCGGGGGGAAATTTCCGGAGTTCTCGTGAGAAGCTGTTACCATTGGAGCTAAATCGCATCAGGTGAGACACTTACCCATTGACGACAGTCCAAGAGGGTTGCACAATATCGTGGACTAACTGAGGTTAGACTTTAACACCATCGGATGCCGTGTCAATAGTCTAGAGATTAAGCATTCCCGCGTGCAGGATCGTGATAAACACTACCGAGGAATCCCATACTAGAACGAGACGGCCGCCCTGTGCTTTCAAATTTTCAGTGGTGTTCTAACGTAGATCGGTTCATGATTTCAATGAAAAAATAGTACTGTTAAACATTACATGAACAACTAAATAAGAATGGTACCTTATACGCCAATCAGCTAGTTGATATTTCTTATTCGCATATATGCCAACAAATCGTTGTAATAGATAACTAAGTGAGAAACGGCCATACTGTAGCAGACGAGCAGCTATGCCAGTATCAAATAAGTTGACTACGTACACACCAAAATCTCGTTGTAACCACATTAAATCAGAATCGGATCCATGAAAGACCTTGAGAAGTGTATAATAGAGAATGTGTTGTGGAGAGCAAAAGAGACATAAAATTTGTTACAAAAAACATTTGCACATCACTGAAGTGATGTTTCAAGCTCAGTTAAATATAAATCTTACTTTTAAACACAGTTGGAAAATGAATAAAAAAGAATTTCGAATCATCACACGTTGAATTTCATAAGTAAGAACGATCAGATTATCCATTGTAGTAGCATGAATACTGATGGAAACTTAGTGAGAATACTGAAAGAGATAACTGCAATGAGAAGAGATTGGATGGCCTAGGAGGCTTCGTTAAGTATTGGTGATAGCACTTCACTTCCAACTAGTCCGTTGGTTACTTGAACATGCCCTAATCTATTTCAACTTGAGCAACCGAGTTAATTAGCTCTTATTAAAAAAAATTACGACTTAAAGCTAAGTATATGTAGACACATGTAGTATTGGGCTTCAAATCATACTCCAAGTGTGAGAGCTAGCGGAAGTATCCGGTTGCCCAAATCGAACTTACAATTTAGTAGCTATCAAACATAATGTTTATAATAAAAAACGAAAAATCGCAAAATCTCTAGAGAGACGAAGATTATTAACTTCACATCCACTCTCTAGATGGAATCTACGAAACAGTAGGAATTACTAGCATACTGTAGTCGCCAACCTAGTTCAGGATATATTCATTGAATGTGCTCAAATATCGTATTCTCTTACTATTATAATTCAAATAAATGCTTTTCCTCTTATTAAAATTTGACCATGAGTCAAGAAAATCAAATTCTATGCATTTATTTGAGATTCACATCTGAGTAGACTGGTTTAAATAGGGAAATAGTGAAGATATTCGACTATTTGAAGTAAAAAACTATTTGGTAGTATATAAGATTGTATATAGTATTTCACAATTGAGACATATCATATCATTCTATTTTAACATTATTTGTACACAGTCTAGGTAATTAAACTCCATACGCCAACTGTAGCCTATTTATATCAATGTGGATAAAATCTCTTTCATCATTGATACATAAATACACAAAGAAATATGAACGGTCAAAATGTAATGACTAGATCAAAATCCTCAATAAAACCAGCCAATAGAGGTAAAAGTGCATGACCTTCAGACATTTGCACTTCTCAAAGATGAGTCACAATCCCTTGTTCAAAACCTTCACTTAATTTGAATAAGATTAAATTCTATTGCAATATTAACAGAGAATTTCATTTATTATATAAAGTTTGAGTGCTTGTATATGTAATATAATCAGCCTAGAGTTTAGGGTAAAACTATAATTTAGGGAAGAGCCAATCAGAACCGAGAGTTTGACAGGTAGGTTTTTGCGCAAAATTAAAATGTAATGCATGGTATGCAATAAAACTTCCTATGTATGGCACTCAAAACGCTTAAAATGATAGAGGAAAATTAATTTTTGCTATTATAGAGTAAGCTTATGAAATGTTTAATTCCATCTCTTTAGACTGTACTGTAGAGTGTCCACCTAGGGGAGTTGGGAAACCCTGATTCCAAACCAATGGTGCACATGGGCTCCAGTATCCTGATGGAACGAATGGCGGACGAACCTGTCATTGGTCAACGGCTACCATGGGACTGCATCTCCTCACGATGCTCCATTGCCTTGTGGATCAGACCTTTTGGTCAAAGGCTCGGGGTGTGGCCCCCTAAGAAAACCACCTGCTTCGGTTTGGGCACCCGGGCAGTATCACAGCCCACACACACAAATAGTGTGGCGCATATGTACCTGGTGCCCTTTTGTACCAATATATATGTGTTTAAATAAATAAAATAAATAAAACAGGCAAATCGACTCTAAATCCTAACCCTAAGCTCTTAATTATGAAACAAACTTTAACCCGTTCGTTATCTATTTTATAGATGGACTAATCAGACAGAGACTGTCGTATGTTTGCGCAACATTCATTCATACGAACACAGAGCACTTTACATTATAGCTGATGTCAGTTCATGATGAAAACTTTAAACCTAAAGTTTCTAGTCTTAACCCTAACTAGTAACAATGTGGAGACTCTCAAAAATATATTTAGGTTCATTTAAAGTTATGAGAATATGAATAATCTATATCTGTAAAGACAAATTTGTATGTCATTGTTTTTGGATTGACAAGAAGAATAACCTGTAGGAGACTTCAACAAATCCACTAATTATTGAAAATCTATTCACAGTTTTCAATGTTGTTGTTTTCCCCCTTCCATAAACTATCCATTTGTACAGGCTGTTTTCTGATTAACCAGAAACTAGCTGGAAATTCGCCACGGTTGTTTTAATTTGGTCCCTAGACTGTACTTTTACCCACTTCAGTTTAAACATGTTAGGAAAATCTAAGTGAATTACGAAAAACATGTAATAGGACAACAGTTCTTAGCACACTTTTTCATTTTTTTCAGCCGAATATTAACTAAAAGTGGAGTCCAAAAAGTGCATTTAGTCTACTTTGGGATTTACCAGGTAAATGCACAGGTACAAATAATTAAATTTACATGTTAGTAATAAAAAAAGAGTGTAATTCTCTTACCTTAACAATTTTTGGGTCAGTGAATACTTCATTCAATATTGACAAATGATCACGTAGAGCCAATGCATCGATAATGTAATCACTACCCAATGTACTCATTTGTATTAGACATGTAATGCCCAAGAAGCTTCGATAGCTATGATGCTAAGAAAAGTGGTGGAAGTTTACAAAAAGATATATAGGAGAAAGGAAAGAGCAATTCTATACCGCTGAGTCAATGGTGAACGCACAATATTGCATCAAGATCACAGATACTCAAAGAATCTTAAGATCCTAATCCTAATTCCTAGTGCAACAAATCATTCATTTACCTTTACTGTCTCCCAGTTGTTTAAGCCGGATCACCTGGAGATACAGTGCAGCTATACCGGAAGAAGTTCTAGAAAACTTGAGAGAAATTCGACTAACACACGGTAATTACCACACAGATCCTACGTTGACTCATGACTACAGAGAGAACTAAGACTACAAAGATTAGAAAACGTATTTCAAGTTGCAATATTCATGGACTTATGGTGATTGTTTTCACCACCAGTAAAGAAGATTTATGTTCACGAAAATGAAGAGCAAAAGCAGTATGTCATGTCAATTTCCGAATACAGTCAAATTATGTACAATTTAGGTACAATCGAACAACGATTGACTAGATTCCAAGTCAGAACATAATCCTGCTTATTTTTGAATCTTTTCGTACTACACTTTAAACTACTTAGTAAGACAAAGTAGTAAAACCTCAAACACTAAATTTACAGAGATAAATAGTCACCAGTAGTCGGTCTCTCTATTTATGAATTTTTTATAACACACTATGAGTAAATCCCTATTACAGCAATTCAAAAATTCCTAATTGTTCAGAGGTTTCGATTAATACTCACCAATTAATTTGTAAATGGATTATCCACTTATTAAGCTTTAATTAAGAATAGTCTTTTCCATTTTATGTTTAGTCTAACACAACTAACCTACAATAATATCCATTGGACTTGTACCAAAACACTTCTGTGAACAATCAAAACAAAAACAGTCTAACCAAGCATTTCAACGCCTCAGTACCAATAATGAATGCATTTTTTGTTATTTTCTAATGTTCAATTTATTTAAAACTATCAAGTCCAACCTTGGCATTGATACCTATAATCTAAGTAATAATTTAAAGATATATTTTTAAGGGTAATATGTTTGGGAGTTGTTTTGAATAACACAAATTCGAGGTTTTGAGAAATAATTCATTGATTTTGAGATATTTCAGCACACTTATGATTCAGTGTCCTAGATAACATTGCTTTACTGTCAACTGATATGTTGTGTGATAATGAGCTGTAATTGAACAATGAGCGAATAAAAACAGACTACCCTATGTAGACTATTGTACAGGTTATTAGTATGTGTAAAAGACTCCTTTATACTCTGATTTCACTGTGACTTGACTCTGTTTGTAGACTGCTAGCAGATGGGTTAACAAAGTAAAAACCTCCTGAATCCCAATGTTATACAAAAATGTGAATGGAAAATTTCTTAAAAAAGAATACACTTACTTCCAAGTCAACTGCAATATATTTACACATGGAAAGGGATTTCATAATTTGTTCAAGAGTATCTAGTGTATCAACATATTGATATGATGAATCTAAAGGTTTCACTGGAAAATCTTCTGACATCATTTCATTCAAACTAGGTAGATTGTTGCCAAACGTTTCTAATTCTACTTTGTATGGATGAGGATAACTTGAAAAATAGAGAATTATAGATTTTATAAACAAAGTATACACACTTACTCTGTCGACTCCCCATTATCATTGGATAACAACTCTTAATAAAGGTTAATTTAAAACAAAACGTTAAATTAATAAAAATTACCAGGAAGTGGTTGAATACAATTTGGTTTTGATTTTATTTTCGGTCGAAACGATGAGTATGAATTGTCTGGTGGAGTGGCAAAAGATGTTTGTGGTCTGACAATATATTTTGAAGATAAAAGTTTTAATGAATTTTCCGACAAATCAACTCCTTCATTAGTTTCTTCATTTGACTAAAATAATAATCATAATATGAAAATGGTGAAGTGAATTGAACATACATTTTTCGTTTTTAACCATTCAAGAGATGTTGTATTTTTTCGATGAACAGCAACCACCAGATCTTCAGATCTTGTTTTAAGAAAGAATGCTTTACGCTGAGGATCTTCTTCAAAATCCATAGCCATTGCCTATTCATATATATATATATATGTAAAAATGACTGGTTAATTTTTGCAACTTAAAAATTACCAATTTTTCCAGTATCCGATCGTTAGCATCAATAATAGAGGTGAATTTCTCATGCATACTTTTAGTCACTGGAACATCTAAAATGTTAGCTTTGGCATCTAAAATATCCAGAACATTTTGTAAGCTAAATGAATGTATAAAAAAATGGTGATAAAATAGTAATGATAATTTTAATTACATCGAAAGAATCTTTTTAGATTGTCCAGCTGCTATAGCCTTATATTGAGGAAAGTCATTGTAGTAAATATAAGCAGGTGTGTCGGATACGGGAAATTCTTGAGATAGTTTAACAGCCCGTGCGACAGTAGGTAGAAGTTTCTGTCACCAAACCAAAAAGCATTAGTTACTTTCCCCATCTACAGATTATATACTTACCGTAGTCAAATCCACTTTCTTACATTCTATTACATTTTCTTCAGATTGCGTTTGAAAAGACATCCTTCGTAAATTTATTGAAACAGGAACAGTATTCAAACTAATCAATGGGAATACAGGTAATAAGAGCATAATTAAAATATTGGAATAGAAGACAAATACAAGCAAAATGATGCAATGGTTGTAAATCTACAACATGAGTTAACTAAGAGTCTATATATTGATTTATAAAAAATATAGAGATGACAATGAGAAAAACCACATGAAGAAGTTGTTCTTTTATTGAGTTGTTTAGAGTTCATGGAGTAGAATGAAGTGAGAAAAGTAGTGACTTGTGAAACAGCCGAATAGATACGTCAGTAGTTTAAAGTAAAACAAAGTGAACTGCTGCACTAATTACTATTAAGTGATAAAATAAGTGTTTATTAGCCCCATAAAGCTTTAGCAGGATATTAACATTATCTTATATTGTTAACTGAAGCTGAAGAAAAATGTGATATATAAAAGGTTATGTTTATCTTAAAGTGTATTACGTGGCTGAAAATCAGTGTCAATGGCACAAATGAATTCACCTTCCGCTAGATCCTCAGATTCAGTGTTTTTTCAGACATATCTTTGTATTCCTTCTTTTCAAAAAATATTCTTAACGCCTATTATTTCCTAGTGGCATGTCTACTAATGTTATTTTGACTATTGATATTCGTCCCATTGTGTTAACGTGGTGTAGTAACTCCAGCAAACACACACCCTAGCCTCAATGTTGATGATCCAATGTTTCTGAGTATGATGTTTTACGACACAAAACTTTAGCTACAATGGGGGCATTAAAAAGTCATCAAAACCGGTGTTTATAAACTGTAACACTGACTGAATTACCACTGCTCCCGAATATAGATTACTGGATCTCCATATTACTAACACGATGTTCCCATTAGGTGTTGGTAAACAGCCCCCAAATGTCCTGGAAAGGTCGAGGGTCTGGAGTCAGCTCTCCTTCTCGAAATGCTTTTACATGGCCATGAGTATACTGCCACTGATGAGGAAGTCCTACTCACTGCCTTCTTGCTGTGGGGTGTTTTTTACGAAACTGAGAGGACGAACGGTAGAATATCCGGTGCTTTAACCGGAACGGTGAACCTACCTAGAGGAGTTGGAAAACCCTGATTCTAAACTAATGGTGCACATGGGCTCCAGGATCCGGGAGAGACAAATGTCGTATGAATCAATTGTTAGTCACTGGCTACCTTGTTTGTTTTATTATTTTTTATTTGAACACATAAATATTGGTACTAGGGTGCGCCAGATACATATGCCCCATACAAAAACAATGAGAATGGGAAGAGATAAAGAGTTCAAGGTGAGTATAAAAGAAAAAAGAACAATAACGACCACAAACTAATGTATGGTAGTGAACAAATAATAGTAATGGGAGAAACAAAAAGTTACAACCAGAAAGAATTCTTTCAGTCAAAGAAGTTACGGCCACTTTTTATGAACAAAGTAAAAGAAGGTTACAGCAGGATCGCCACTGGCTTTTGTTCTGAGCCATATCTAATAACGTCTCTAGCCACTGTGTTGCACCATCTCTTGGATCCCAAACAAGGAGTCGGAAAGGACCGACAGAAGTTAGTCCTGCGCAGCTTTCCTTCATACCACGACACCATGTCATACACTGACCTCCTCTCCGCTTTTTCCAACCAGTCCCAGGGTCGGCAAATAATGCACAACGAGGAATTCTCTGGGACGACATTCGTAGAACATGTCCAATCCACCGAAGTCGATGTTTCAAGATAGTGACACCAATTGAATTATCGTCGCTGTGTCCGAACACATGATGTCGAACCTCTGCATTACTAACATGGTGTTGCCACTGGATGGCAGCGATCCTTCAGAGACAACGATGATCAAACACAGAGAGACGTCTAACATCCTCAACTCGGAGAAGCCAGATTTCACAAGCATAGAGCAGAACTGCTCTCACCGACTCGTTGTAGATCCGACCTTTTACAGCCAGACTAACATCACGAAGGCGCCAAAGATGGACCAGGTTGGCATAAGTCGCTCTGGCTTTCACTATACGTGCATCAATCTCATCACTCACTCCACCACTAGCACTTATGTAGCTACCAAGATACACGAACTTCTCGACTACTTCTATTTGCTCACTACCCAGAGTGAGTGCAGGATTAGAATCCTGCCAGTCTTGTAAAATTACTTTGCATTTCGAAGGTGCAAAGCACATACCGTACCTGCGGACACTGATTGCCAACTGATTAGGTGCAGATTGCATGCCATGGGCATTATCGCACAGTAAGACAATATCATCCGCATACTCAAGGTCGAAAAGTCTTTCTTCATGTAACAGATCCACACCGCCATTACCCACATCTATCAGAGCTGTTTCCAGGATGTTATCGATGGCAAAGTTGAAGAGGAATGGTGAGATTGGACAACCCTGCCTAACTCCACTGCTTGAATGGAATAGGGGAGAGAGGTGGTATCTGTTGTATCCCGAAGAGAATTGTGAATGGTAACCTTTAAGGACTATTTATTGGCCAATGTAATATGTATATTTCCTATTGTAACTAACCTAATCATATTTGTTTCCTCTTATCATTAGCCTTATTTTGACCTTTGAACTAGGCATCCACTCGGCCACAAGATATAACAGTATCAGTCAGTCAGCTACAACGTAGGACCAGGCACATATATGCATCGGTCCAAGTTGCCACACCTAATTAGCACAACAAGATGAACACCGGATTCATAGAAGTAGTTAATTTAGTGGTGGTGGTGGTGGTGGTAGTATATAAAAGATAGGTTGTATATAAGGATATAGTCCAGGAAGGAAGAACGTTATGAAGCAATTTTAATCTCAAGGTTTAAGGGAAGATAAAGAGTGTATACACCTACACCATTATGATCGATTCTGAGCCATGTCACCTAGAGTCTCCGACCATTGGTCACGATAGTCACACGGACCCCAACCAGGTAGTCTGCATCTACCGACATGACTCAAACTAGAAGTTAGTGACTTCATGCTCTGATGCCACGTTTTGGTTTGGCCGACCCTAACTCTCTTCCAACCATCCCCAACACTAGTCAGTATAGCGCGTCGTGGTAATCGGTGTTCAGGCATACGTAACACGTGACCTAATCATCTCAGTTGATGAAGATTGACAACCTCATCAACTGATTTACCATCATTCCCTGATACCCTGCGTCTAACCTCACTATTACTTACCCGGTGATCCTAGCAGATGCGAACAATATTTATAAGACATCTGTGGTCAAATACTAGTAACCTACGAGTATCTTCCACTCTTAATGGCCATGTTTCGCAGCCGTAAAGTAGAACAGAACGAACTGCTGCGCAGTATACTCGTCCCTTAATTGATAGACGGATATCTCGTCTTCGCCATAGGTGACGTAAGTTGGCAAAAGCCAAACGAGATTTTTGAATCCGTGCTGAGATTTCGTCAGACACCAACCCATTAGGGTTGATCAGACTTCCAAGATAAGTGAAGTTGCCGACGCGTTCGACTACTTCGCTCCTTATCCTTAGTTCAGGTGTTGACGCAGGCCAGTCCTGGAGTAACAATTTACATTTAGATGGGGAGAAACGTATCCCAAACATCCTGGTATTATTACTCAGTTCTAACAGAAGACTCTGCATTTTCTCAGCGTCTTCACCAAACAGGACTATGTCATCTGCATATGCCTTCACTCTGCTCAAGGTGTTTGTATATAGGGCTTCTAGGATGTCAATAAACTTCTCAGGCACACCCTTCTTCTTTAGACAATCCCAAGGAGCAGTCCTGTCCAACGAATCGAAGGCAGAGCTGATGCCAAGAAACACTACGGTTGTTGGCCTGTGATAAGTATGACGATGTTTTAACATTTGGCGGAGGGTGAAGATATGATAAATACATCCTCGACCAAAACGAAAACCAGCCTACTCGTCGCGAGTCAATCTTTCTCGGGTTCTGAACAACCTATGGCAGAAACCAATAGTTTGGACGCAATCGAAAGTAGACTTATCCCCCGAAAGTTGTTACAGAAACGACATGAACCCTTTTTAAAGATAGGGACAACTATCGACTTGTTCTATGATGTTGGAACACTCTCTAGCTCCCAAAACTTTGTAAACAATGTAGTCAGTTCCTTAACCAGAAAGTCACTAACATCTTTAAAAAAGCCGAAGGTAAGTCATCTGAGCCCGATGATTTGTAGCGTTTCAAGAGTTGAAGTTCCTTGCGGACTTCTGCCTCATTTGGTGGAGCAGTCGTCACAGACCATGGGAAGCAGGACAGTCTGATCGATGTTGCCAGAGCAGCAGGCCAGTTGGACTGCCCTCCAAAGAATTCTGCCCATCTTCCAAGACATCGATAGATGTTAGTGATTGGCATCCCGTCATCCTCACAGATTGTTTCGCCCACACCAGACTTCTTACTGCCGTGAATCGTCCGAATTTTAATTGAAGCGAGCATAGTAGTTCTTGAAGTAATTTTCATCTCATTAGATTTGTGTGAAGGCCGTGATACTGCCCGGGTATCCAGACCAAAGCAAGTGGTTTACTTAGTGGGCCATACCCTGAGCTTTTGACCTAAAGGTCTGATCCATAAGACAGTGGAGCAACGTAAGGAGATTCAGTCTCATGGTAGCCGGTGACGGACGATTGGTTCATACGCCATTTGTTCTCTCAGGATACTTGAGCACATGTGCTCCATTGGTTTGGAGTCAGGGTTTCCAAACTCTCCTAAATGGATCCTCCGTGTCCACCAACCTGGTTAAAGCGCCGGACATTCGCTTTTCGTCCTCACTTTCGTAAACAACATCGCCACGACGAGGCTGTGAGTAGGACTTCCTTGGAAGAAGCTATATACGCGTGGCCATGTGAGAGCATTTCGAGAGGGAGAAGATTTGCCCACTCTCGACCGTACCAGGGCATTTGGGGGCTACCATGAGACTGCATCTCCTTACGTTGCTCCACTGCCTTGTGGATTAGACCTCTCGGTAAAAGGCTCTTGGTGTAACTCCCTAAGAAAACTGCCTGCTTCACTTTGGACGCCCAGGCAGTATTGCAGCCCTCACACAAATCGAATGAAGTGTGGCGCATATATATTTTGTACCATTGTTTATGTGATTAAATAAATAAACAATATAGAGACAAAGATGGTTGAACACAGCCGTTAAACATCCTTAGGTCGGAAGGGGTTAGATTTCAAAAGCTTGAACAAAACTCCTTTCACTGATACCTTGCATATACTACCGCTAAAAGCATACTTTACTGATGGCCTTGAGTGGATCAATTCAAACTATAATAGCGGCTCATGTATTTTGTGCGAAGTTTGAAGTGCGATAATAAATAACTTGTGTGCCATATTGAACTAGGTGGGCATTGGAAACATTTTGTCAGAAATGCTTAAAAGTTGATTTTGAAAAATATCTATTATACAACTAAGGGGTGAATATAAGATGCTGCTTAAGCTACACTACAATAAATACCTGCCACTAATGCAGATTGCGTTAAAGTACTTAGTATGATTCAGCGCATAGTCAAAAGTGTTTAGTGTATCTAGATAGTATTCTCACAGTAACCCCTAAATTTAGGCTTATTCAGTTTGTCAGCAACCGGGTGGCAAGGCAACGAATTATAGATTTCAGTCTGTGATGAAAATCCCAACCCTAACTTGTAAACTCGAGCTTAACTCCTAATACTTATTCCTGACATTTTTGAATAATAACTAGTGTCAGTTTGTGACACAAGCTATATACGTTTAAAAACACTAGCCCGACTCCTGATATATAAAATCAACTAATACCCCTTTCTATAAGGCATACTTAAATCTGTGGAAGTCAATTATTCATATCAAAGCTACTATCCCACCATTGTTTCATTACTTTTTTTCGTTAATTGCTCTACAACTAAACAGTTTCTCCTGATTGGTTGGTAAGTCGCTCAAGGCCGGCAGTATAGTACACTTTTACCATCCAACTGTTAACAAGCAAACTAACCGACCGAAAACAACTGAACCCCAAAAAAAATCCAAGTCCATGTAGCATTGTAACTTTAAAACATTTAGGGGATAATGATCCTGGCGAATTTGGATGTATCTGTAAATATTGTGAAGACCAACAGAGATACGTCCAACAGGCCAGTAGTTAAAAGTATTCGGTGATTGTGAATTGAAGATTAATTGTTAATTAGTAAAAGTATTAAGTGCTTATTCCTACTAAGCAGACACACGAGTCCAATTAATCCCAACGATTTATATATACGTTTTGCGGGTGTACAAAATAATATACTGAAGTTCACGACTATTATTTCATTATCATAACTTTTGCACACTAGATTTACATATCCCAGAAAACTTTAACTCATTAAAGGATGCGATATGATCAACATAGTAGCTCCTGTATAAACCAATTTTTATTGGGTGGCTTCAGTCTTTTGAGATAAAACATTTTTCTGTAAACTGTGCTATAATAAAAACTGTAGACGAAAACTGAAATGATGGAATATACGGAATACAAAAACGATTATAACTATAACTTCATGAAATAATGAGACCAAACATGTAAAATCCTTCTACGAAAGTTTTGTGTACGAAAATCTTTCCACGTACATACAGCTGTGATTTCTTCTTGATTACTTTAAAACACCTAGATGTTTATCAGAAAGTCATATGAAAAGGCTATGGATCTTAGTTTTAATTTTTTTAGACTGGTTATTTTATATAAACTATCTGACAAGTACAAGGGAAGTTAAACCCGATAATTTTCTTACGGTTCCACCACAGGGTTGTGGTGTGGTCAAAATGACCTTGTAATCAAATCTGATAGGTATAGTACAATCTCCAAGATAAAATAAAAGTCAACCTGAATCGCATTCTGTTATTCCTCTAACAAAAGGCTAACTGTAAACAAAGCGAGCCATTAGTTTTGTTCATTGGGGGTCCGCCGTAAATTACAATGAGCAACCTATGTAGTTTAAATTTTGATTTTACCTTATGAAAGAATAAAAGCTAAACTAAGTATAATACAAGCTATTAAGAAATTAGTTTTTATCTGATATTTGTCATCTTTCCCCCCTCATGATAGATTAGTTCAAAGAAATCACGAACAAACAGAATTCTTGTGAAATATATATCCCACCAGATGATCACTTGTTAGAACTAACTACCGTGAGAAACGGTATAAAAATTATTCATCAACCCATCTAAACAAGAAACAGTATAACCATTTACCTTTCGTTTGTCTCTAGTCCAAAGGTAATGACTTCCCATAGCGATTGTGAAGAGTCATTTATCTTTGAGGATCTGTGAGAGACAAAATGAAAAGGTGAGTTGATAACCCAGTTACCACATAGGATTAGTTTCTATTCGGTAACCAAATAAGTCCATGACAATTGGTAGCGAAACACCGCTTGGATTTTATTGACCCTATGTCTGTCATCAACTGGTAAGATTTATATGTTGAACTTGATTTGATCACTTGCCGGACTATTACTAGTTGAATAACTGGGTGGCAACTTTTTTCGGAACGCCGCGGAAGTTAAGCCATGGGCTCTAGCATTTCTAGTATTTTGGCGTTTTTTTATTCGTCAGCTGCGAACTCCATTTCTACCGTCATATGTCAGTTTTCGTAATGTTTATGCTTGTTATATGGCTTATATCGCAGCAAGTAATGGTTCGACGCAGTTGTTGTTCACTAACTGGATGAATGTTAGCTCAAATTGCATATGATTGTTCGTATGCTTGTTATGTGGCTCGTATTACAGTAAGTAATGGTTTAACGTAGTTGTAGTTCACTAACTGTAAATGTTAGCTCAAATTGCATGTGGTCGTTCGTAACTCATGCATATGAAGTGCGCTATTTTTCGAGCCAGAGATAGATTATTGCCGGATTATTTAAACAAAAATTGGCTCTAAAATCTTCCAGCATATGATTTACCACCCTAAAGGATGCTGATGAACAAGGTTGACTAGTATATGTCTGCTAAATGCAGGTTGAGGCAATTATGCGTGAAATTATTTTTGGACATCATGTACAGTGTGAAGTTCAGCCGTTTGCTTCACCAATGATTTATCGTTTTTCAGAATCGCATTGATTAATCTGGATACCTGTTCATACGTTTTGTGATATAAAACTTATAGCTTCTGCCGAATAACTAAAAGGCTAAACTTTTCCAATATTCACGTCTATACCAGTGAACAACTAAGCGGTTTGCATGAACTAATGATTCCTTCGTACTCAATGTCTGCTTTGTTTCGAATTCTAAGTACAATACGTCCACTTGTGATCACACAACTCTATTTGGTTCAAATTGCGTTATTTTGGGGTTCCTAGTTCGTATATTAATTCAAACAATTCTAATCATCACAGTGACGTCGCTATGGATCCCGCGAAGGAACAGTTGGACATACAATCGAATTTCGAAGCTTTTGAGAACCATATGGAAAGTGATTCCTATTCTCGTGGAAATATGAGAGGTGATTCAACAGAGCAGGACAAAGCAAACCAGATGAGAGCAAGTTTGGCAAATTTTTATCCTGTGACAAATGTCATTGTCTAATTCATGCACACTTAGTAACACTAAATGTTTTAAATGTGGTAAGGTAGGACACATTCGGTCAGTATGCAAAACTACTATTCATTTTACTTTAAGTAGTATTAAACCTTGCAACTTAGATCACATTAAATCAAGTGTTCCCGATGATCATTTGTCGTTATCCACCATTTCGAAAGGTAACGTTCATGATCAAAAAGCGATTCTACACATCTCTCCATTCATTTCATGACCTTATCGTAGACACAAGCAGTATAGAATCGATTATTTCATTCAAGAACTTGAAATCATTAGATCCCAACGTTGCGGTACGACACACTGAAGTTTTAGTACTAGAGATTACTGAAAACAAACCGCCCATACGTGGATGCTATGAATTGCTAATGAGAGATGACAATTGTGGTTAGTGAAACAGGACCGTCGATACTAGGTTTAAAAAAATTTGAAAAGGTTTAAAGTGGGGTTGTTTGTAAAAATTTCCAAAGGAAATTCTAATGCTTTATTCAAAGATTCGATAGCTACGTGTGCCAAGTGCAGTGGAGGTGTGAAAATTTAGCCTATGAAACTTCAAATATAGGGTGATCCAGTACTTCTTAAAAGACGAATAATTCCCTATAGTCTTCGAGAAACAGTACATAAGACATTGAACAATTTGCATGCGAAGGGTATGGTTGAATTGATTCAGTCTTCAACATGGGGTACTCCTATTTTTATACCATTGAAGTTGGATGGCAAGACCCTTAGAATATATAGTGACTATACATTAACACTGAACTGAATCAAACATGCACGACGGTAGAGGCCGAAAGTATCTTAAATCGACTTCATGGTTGAACTGTTCTGAAAAGTTGACTTGAAATATATTTGTCTTCAAATCCCTTTAGATCACTCTTAATCTATTTCGATAACAATTAAAACTCCTTTAGACCTGTTCAAATACAACTTCCTTCCATTTGGTCTAAGTTGTTCTCCATCCATGTTTCAAGAAGTGATGAATAAGGTAGTCAGTGTTGAAGTTTATTGTGATAATCTCATTGTTCATGGTTCTGATGAGGTAGTTCATGGCTAGAGACTTACTGCTTTATTGCGTCGTTTAATTGAGAAGAATGTTACGGTGAATTTGTAACAGCTCAGGTTGGTTGGTTAAGAGTTGACCCCAAACAACCAAGCATATGCTAAAACAGTATTGTTCAAGTATTCATTCACTTCCTTACTTTTTGTAAGCGTTATATTCCCTATTATCTTATATTGAATGTTGAGAGCCTTTGTTTGTCTGAACAGATAATCCCCGCTCCACTGTGACTGCGCGAAGATCGAAATAAAGGCCTATTCACTACTTCTCTGGTTTCTTCTATCAATAGCACGAGGGTTACCTATAGGCACGAAAGTGGTGAGCCCTTTTTGAACACAATTTAACCTCGTTTCTGTTAATAATTTTTTTACTTAATCGTAAAAGTAGACCTGATTATCCGTAAACTAAGTTGGGTATATAACTAGTTTATTCCGTATTATCTTAAGTTATTCGTGTTATAGTAACCATTTTTCGTGCTAACTTTATTGCTATATTTGTCACATACCTCATGTCAGACTCAATAGAAACCCATAATCTGGAGGATTTGTCACCAGTGGAGATAGACACTGTTATAACTACGAAATCCCGACTTCCAGAATTTGATCGTAGTGATCCTGAGTTGTGGTTTGCTCAACTAGAGCATTATTTCACGAGACACAATATCAAATCTGAAGGGATTCGCTATAGAGACTTGTGTTCTATCCTTCCTCCTTCAGTGCCAAAGAAGTCCGTGACTTGATTTTAGATCCACC
>NC_031498.1:28292586-28310546 GCF_000237925.1 Schistosoma mansoni | reverse complement strand
CAAATCACTGTGACTTACCCAGTGGTCCGAATGTTGTTCTACGCCTTCGCGTGCGTGTTTGTTGACGCAATACAACACCCTGTTTGTCCGTCACGTTCACCAACTCCTCTTCTACAGGTGTTGTTGTTTTTCCTAAAACGAACAAAAAATAGTTCAGTCGATAAACTTGCACGTGCAAATTGGAATTCCGTCAGTCTACAGACCACTCTCTCACTCTTTCCTCCATTTATGCACTCAACAAAATTCAAAAACTCACGCGCACAAGCACAAAACATGACCATAAGTCCTTCATTATTCCGCTTCACCGAGAAATACAAACAAATAATTTACCAATCACTCAGTCACACATAATTACATTTTATCTATCACTGCTTCGCTAACTCACTCCACCAGTAACCCAGATAGTAAAATAAATTACTTATTAAATCACCAAATGAAACATGCAATCATCAAAGACGTGACATTCACATCTGCACTGAACTCATTAAACTGATAGAAACATTATCAACAACCAACAACGCAACAGATGAACACAATTTCAAAAAACACACAACAAAATATTCAACCGCTAAAAATGCCCCGTAGAAAGAAATGAAAGCAGGAAAATGTAGATAAGACAAAATCAGACAACAAATAACAACGTGAAAACACTCGAAAAAAAAAATTAACACAAGCACTACACATTCACATCAATAATCCATCGGTGCGACAATACACTGAGTCAAATCACTGTGACTTACCCAGTGGTCCGAGAGTGGTCGATTGACTAATAGGCCGCGTTTCCCTTCCCGAAATTCTTCCGTCTTTATCAGATACGTTATAAAATTCCTTTTCTCCAGGTGTCGTCGATTCGCCTACAACACACAACCACTCCTCCAGTAACAACAGCGAAATTCCAAGATATACTCGCGGAATTTCCAAACTTAACTAAACCAAACCCACAGCCTTCTAAAGACAAACTAAAAGTAAGTCACACTATCAAAACCGAAGGTGCACCGGTTTTTGCAAAACCCAGGAGACTAGCACCAGATAAGCTCAAAATCTCTAGGGCCGAGTTTGATTATATGCTACAACTGGGTATTATCCGTCCCTCTGATAGTCAATGGGCATCCCCTTTGCATATGGTCCCAAAGAAAAATGAAGGTGACTGGCGACCGTGCGGGGATTACAGAGCCCTCAACCGTCAAACCGTACCAGATAGGTACCCAATACCGCATATCCAAGATTTCACAAACGGTTTACAGGGTATGAACATATTCACTAAAATTGACTTAGTCAGGGCATATCACAATATCCCAGTGGCTGATGAAGATATCCCCAAGACAGCTATTACAACACCCTTTGGCTTATTCGAGTTTATACGCATGCCATTCGGCCTGAGAAATGCGGCACAGACATTTCAAAGATTCATAGACAATCTACTTCGAGATATGCCATTTGCGCAGGGGTATATAGACGACTTGTTGATTGCCAGCCCCGATTTGCAATCACACGAACAGCATGTAAAAACAGTGTTAAAAAGACTGGATGAACATGGAATAACCATACATCAAAGTAAGTGTGTTTTCGGTGTTCAAACTTTAGAATTTCTCGGTCACACAATAAGCCCAGAAGGGATTTAACCGATCAAAAAAGAAGTAGACACCATTAAACAATACCCCATACCTAGTTCTCTAACACAACTGAGAAGTTTTCTAGGTCTAATTAACTTTTATCGCAGATTCATACCAGGTTGTGCACAATTAAGGCAACCTTTGACAGATTCACTAAAAGGAAAACCAAAAGAATTCAAACTGTCTTCTGACGCTGTCGAAGCTATTAAACAGCTTAAAGATAAACTAGCTCAAGCAACTACGTTGATGTATCCGAATTCTCTTTCCCCACTTGCTTTGATGGTGGATGCTTCAGATAAAGCAGTAGGCGGTACCCTTAACCAACTGGTTAAAAACGCCTGGAAACCAATTGCTTTCTTCTCAAAAAGACTCGCTCCAGCAGAGACAAGGTATTCTACCTTCGGGCGAGAACTTCTTGCAATCTACCTAACCATTAAACACTTCCGACACATGTTAGAAGGCAGGGAATTTATGGTCTTTACGGATCACAAACCACTAACGAATACACTAAAAGCGAGAGCTGATAAATACTCACCTCGAGAAGTCCGACACCTTGACTATATATCACAGTTCACAAGCGATATCCGACATGTCAAAGGTCAGGACAATCAGGCGGCAGATGCTTTATCTAGGCTAGAAATAAACGTGCTACAGCAGTCTACAGTAAACTTCGAGACGTTGAGAAACGAACAAGAGCAGGATCTAGAATTACAAAACCTGCTTAAAACAAACAATTCAAGTCTTAATTTAAAACAGTTCCCATCACCTGTCGATGGTATTCTAATCTACTGTGACACGACCAGGGCAATGCCGCGACCTTTCGTTCCCGAAAGTATGCGAAAGTTGATATATAATAACTTTCATTCTTTGTCTCATCCTGGCGCAAAAGCTTCAAAACTAATCAATGCCAGATATATATGGCCGAATTTACAGAAGGATGTACACAAATGGGTTAGAGAGTGTTCAGCATGTCAACAATCAAAGATAAATCGTCACACAAATTCACCCATAGGTGTTTTCTCGCAACCAGATGCACGTTTTGCCCATGTGCATATCGACTTGGTAGGTCCTTTACCACGTTCAAACGGTTTTAATTATCTTTTTACATGCATAGATCGATTTACCAGATTCCCTATAGCCATCCCGATAACGGACATCACAGCGGAAACAGTAGTCAAAGTTTTCATGCAGAACTGGGTAACCATTTTTGGTACACCCATAACAATAACGAAGGAGCGCAATTCGAATCCGAACTATTTAATAACTTGGCTAAACTTCTAGGCTCCAATAGGATACGCTGCACTGCATATCATCCTCAGGCTGATGGGATGGTAGAACGTTTTCACCGTCAGCTAAAAACTGCCCTTATATCTCACTCAAACCCCAATCAGTGGACAGAATTCCTACCGTTAGTTATGTTGGGAATACGAACATCTGTCAAAACTGACGCACAGTGTTCAGCTGCGGAACTGGTTTTCGGAACAACTCTGAGACTACCAGGTGAATTTATTAACCCTAATACTAACAGTCAAAAACTTAATTTAGAAAATTATGTAGATCAACTACGGGATCACATGTCTAAACTTAAGCCGATTAATACTCGTGAACAATCGCGCGCCGTATATATACCTAAAGACCTAAGCAATTGCACGCACGTCTGGATAAGATGTGACAATAAAAGCACCACTCAGTCCTCCATTTGAAGGTCCTTTCAAAGTCGTCTCAAGAAAATCTAAATATTTCGTGATAGAAAAACATGGAAACATCGACACAGTAAGTATTGATAGGCTAAAGCCGGCTTATCTAGATCATGAACCACCATACGTGTTGTTAGATCGTTTAACTGACAAATCCATTACGGAATCGAAATGTAAAGATGATAAATCTTTACAAATGACCAAAACGGTTCGCTGGGCACATCCGATTAGTCAGTCAAGGATGTTGACAGTTTCGGCTGCAGGATAAAATCTAACCACGTAGCTAATCAGACTCTGAATCTACTTAAAAATTTTTTTTTCCTCATTCCGCCTCACAAACAACTCCCCAGACCGTTTACCTTTGATATATAAGTGTTATGTTAAATATTTTTTTTAAAATACTGGACACATAAGCTAGGTATTCCGAAACGATGGCTGAGGATTTTAATCAAACTCATACAACTAACACTGGCAAATACAACGAATTCAAAAAGCAACCCAGGCGAGTTTTATAATTTCTTTTTCTGGTTAATTAACTATGTTGGTTGTACTTCTTATATATCTGTATACATTTTTCTATAGTATCATTAATAATACAAACAAAGAACTTGTACTGTTCCAATATGGCACTTTGACATATCAATCCGTCCTCTTGTTATCTTTCTCTCATATCTGAGCAACTTATGGCCAACAAACGTCGTATTGAAGGGGGTTTTGGTGACCAAAAACGCAGGCCCCACGCACTCGAACCTCTGCCCTCCTGAATGCTGGACCGTGTGCCCAGCCATTAGACCACATCAAACCACGGGGGAATGACTGCAATTTTTCCTTTTATCGACTAATCATTCATAATACTAATGAGTAATAGGACTTACACACTTCTGAGGTGCAAACCAATTCGTTACTTGGATGAATTGACGAAATATTGCTTCAATATATCATGCATACCTAAATCAAACCAAAAAAGGGTATTTGACACAACTGTACTTGATCCGCATACTCCACACAATTTTTTTTTTGCTTCCTAATCGTATATTCGTTTCCGTTTTGTGGGCAAGGTAAATAAGTCAGTTAAATAAGTCAGTGCGTTTTCAAACCTGCCCGCCATTTCCTTTTTGCGACCTTGAACGGCCTGACACGAGGCGGTCATTCCGTATTTGATTTGTTAAGGGTCGGTTGGTTGTCCTCTGGGTTGCACGAATATCAGGTTTTCTCGTATTTGCGTCGTTTTTGGCTGTAGTAAATTCGCAAAATCAATGCCAAAAGCGTTTATTTAGCTTACTCTGTTTTGTACTGTACAATTTGGCTCTTTTGTTGCTTCGTAACTTGACCTGGGATACCAATTACCCTACTGAATCTCACTCTCCTTGTTTAAAATTTGTACGGGTCCACGAAGCTGCGTATTCAGTATAAATTATCAGTAAAAGATACTCTGAATTTGTGTGAATCGTTGTTTTCTGCGAGAATTAAGACGATATGACGAGTAACCCGTAATTCCTAAATGTTTAGTCCTTACTTCAGTTACTGAAGTATTATCGCATGAGATAGCTGCTTTTTTTAGTAATTAACGAGTAATGTTTGTAGTGATTTATGTTCCAGAGACATTTCGGTCGACTTAAGTGAGGCGTTTCAACGCATAATACTGAGCAGGCGTTTTGGAAACTGGATTGAATTCGATGGTGTGTTTAAGGAGTTCCAAAAAGTATGGATGCATAATTACATCCCTTTTCAGACCACCCGTACGCATAACATTCACGGCGAAAGTAAACTGCTGAAGGACATGCGATTTAAATACAGTTTTGTGGTGTTATGAACTAGATGCAGGCACTTGCGAGTGCAATTATCGAACATTTATGACTTGTCGATATCCTTGTCGTCATATACTACTGACATATGTAAAAAGACCAACTCTTACAGGTAAGCTTAATCAACTACGAAATAAATAAACTAATTAGCTCATCACATACTTAGACCATGCAGCCGATGGAAGTTAAATAACACGCATAACTTCCATTATAATACAACAACATCATTACCCAGACGGAGTGAAGAGTATATACGAATTCAAAGAAGCCAGAAAATCCATAAACAACAGATAGTTGAGAAGTATGGTGAACACTTCGCTATGGTGGTCGAGAAAAAAGTAGACAATTATCACTTAAAAATCAATAACTAGGTAAGACTGCCATTTCTCAAACATTTCTCTTCCTGCAGTCCTATTTACGATCAGTATATTCGGATGAATAATTGGAGTGGCATTGTTTCCTAATCACATGTCTCCGGAGTCAAGCATATATACCTAAAAGGATGTACACTGAGAAAAGGTCGGAAGTGGTGAACGTGGAGATATTCATTCAATCGAATGGCATGACTCAGTGTTGCAGACGCGCTCACTATGTTTAACTTATTTATATTCACATTAAATATATTATTATATCCCAAGCATAAATGTGTTCTTCAGAAGTACTAAGTATTGTTATTTGTCGCGATACGATGGGTCAGTGTAGATAGTGATGCGATTTTCACGTAAGATCTTACAGACTAGGCAATCAAACGATAAATTTACCGTTATCGGACAACGTCTATTATGAAAGTAGTATTAGTACCGAACTGGACTATACACATACTAAAAAGATTTAAAGTGCGAAAAACTACAGTTGTTATATTTATATTATATTTAGATAACTTATTAGATGAATAAACGCGGTAGTAGTCAATACAAAACACAGTTATCGTCAATGTGTGGATTGTTTCTCCGCATAAACTTCCATATTAAGAAATTCGTCAAGTTGTCCACCTGCATAGACTTGATTATTACAAAGATTTGAGCCTTTCAATTAGTTGACAGAAGTCATAAGTTGTATAACAAAATGTATGGATAGCTTGCTCAATGCAATTCTGAAAAACAACAAATCAATCGTGAAAGAAAAGATTAAACTTCGTTATCAGTATCAAATTCCATAAGTAAATGAAATAGCAATTGATAGGATGTACCTGTAAGTGTTTTACTTGCTGTAAACAGTGCTCCTCATTTTCTAACCTTCCTACAATTTCATCTAGTTATTCGGTATTAACAAACAAACTTCAGGCACCAAACGAAGGGACTCACAAACTTTAATTAGTTATATGAAATTTGAGAAAAATCCAATTACAACGTTCATAATACTGTTTGCAGTTCACTGTTTACATACAATAATGAAATAACTGGTAACCACTATTTAGCGATTACTCGTCAACATGCATTAACACTTTGTTTATGATTTAGTCAGTGATTTCGGATTCTGTTAACAGAAATTTATATTTTAACCCTATACGAGACATCGTAAAATAGTATTATCTACGACATGTTTTAGTTACCATGCTCATAACAAACACGCATCGCTTTACTTAAGAAGAGTATTTGGCTAACTTAAGTGGCACTTACAGTAATGTTCTACACAATTCCTGTATAAATCCAGAAAGCGGGCAGAAAAATCTATCAACGCCAATTTTTCAGTTTCAGTTTGGAAAGGACGGGAGGCTTGATGGCCTAATTTAGTCCTGGCAATGATGGTCTATCAGCTGATCCAACTTTCTTTTGAAGGAGTCGATAGATGGAGCCTCAACCACGTGCTGAGGTAATGAATTCCACTCGTTGATGATTCGATGGGAAAGTCGGTATTCAGCTGACAAGTAATTCGTTCTGGGCTTGTGAACTTTTTTGGTGTCCTCGTAGATTTTCAATTTTGGAAGACAAGAAAAATGAGGGCATATCAGGTGCAAATTTGTCATTAAGCAATTCGAAAACTGTAATCAAGTCGTCTCTGATTCTTCGATATGACAGCGAGAATAGGTTTAGCTTGGTCAGTCTAGTACCATACGGGAGCTTCGCTATTCCGGGAATCAGCCTAGTTGCTGTTCTCTGAACCCTTTCCAAGAGTTCACTGTCTTTTTTAGGCAGGGGCTAGCTGTTTGTATGCAGTACTCAAGTTTAGGACATACGATCACTATATACAAAGTCAGAAACGTTTTAGCGTCGAGACGACTAAAAGCCCTGCGTATGGACCATAAAGTTCTAAAACCTTTGGCGGCTATTGCACCACAGTGTGCAGTAGTCTTTAGGTCTTGACTAACGATGACTTCTAAGTCATTGTGTGCCTGGACAATAGGTAACTCAGTGTTATTCATCGTGTATGTATCCGTACCCTGGTGGCCAATATGCATCACAATACACTTGGAAGTATTTTCGGCAATTGCCAGGTTTGGGACCATTCAGATAATTTCTCCAGGTCGTTTTAGAGTTCTAAGCTATCATTGTTACTTTATATCGCTCTCCATATCTTGACATCGTCAGCATAGAGCAAGACCGATGACGATAGCAGACGATTGAGGTCATTTACGTACAGGAGGAATAACACTGGCCTCAAAACTGTACCCTGGGGGGCTCCACGAAGCACAGTTTCCCAGCTAGACAACTTGGAGTTCACCCGTACTCTTTGTTGACACCCAACTAGGAAGTCTTTTATTCACATCAATAGATTGCCTCCAATCCCGACATTCCTTAGCTTATATAACAGCCGGTTGTGCGGAACTTTGTCGAAAGCTTTGCTGACATCGGTGTAAGCTACGTCTACAGGTAACTTTTGGTCCTTAAGAGCGCACCAACTTTCACGAGCGACTAATAAATTAGTGAGACAAGAGTAACCTGTTCTAAAACCATGCTGCTTCTCCGAGAGGATCCGGTTTTCATCGAGATACTTAAACAGCTCCTTCCGAATAATCTTTTCTAAGATTTTAACAACCACACTAGTTAGGCTAATGGGTCGGTAATTTTCAGGCTTATGTTTTGTACCTGTTTTGAAGACTTACATACTTTTTCTTCCTCACATTACGTAATAATATATCAGTCCAGATGACAACGGTGATACTTATCATGGATAGAACTGTTTACGACTGTATATTAATAGTTCATATCGTAATGTAGCACGTTATATATTGACGTTTACTTGGAAGCACGAGCTATCTGAAACAACAACACTACAGTCAGAACCGGTAAGTGCCGTTGAAGTTAGAACACAGTGTACTAGCACAACAGATATATTTTGAAACTGAAAGACACGGTTCGAGTACAAAAGGGGAAACTTACTACAAAATAGTTTTATTCATTGTTCTGCTCGTTCAGATCGCGTAGAGCTTCTTCATCCTTTTCCAGTGTGTTTACTCTTTGTTGCCCTGCAATAGAAAAACAAACTCGCATTAGAAACGTCGCATGGAATGATTATTATAACCATTACAAGATTCAGGAATAGTTTGACTCTCAATTGCTTCAATTACAGTTTATAAACAACTACCAACACCCATGTTCATCACTACCATAATAGGGGAGGCGAGTCATATGTAAATTATTTTACAGCTTGTTTTTGCTTGAAACTATAGTTTCAGTCCAATTTTTGACTCGATAAATGATGAATTTCACTTACCTGAGTTTGCATTGTTACAAATTACCAAATAAGGCCGACTAAACATTCATTCAGGTTGTCAGCTCCAAATACGTCAGGCAACCAATAGACTGCAATAAACGCCATGTAACACGCATTAACATTACAAAAATTAACATGTGACGGGAAAATATTTTGATAAGCCGATAAAAAACGACATTAAAAACCCGCGACAACATGTAACACATAAGCGAGAATCAATGACATGACTTTTCGACCATGCCCGTTTTGTGGATTACACTGATGCACCCTTGGTTACGCACCTAGTTGTAAAAGACGGTCATCACTGGCTCAAGGTCATGCATTTGATCGATTTTGTTAAAGAGTCCAACTTCTAGCAAGTTCATCCTTTTACATATATGCATCACAAAAGAGTATTTTTTTTGTTGTTTTCATGGTTCTTCGTGCACAAGATATCTACACTATGTCTATTTCCTTCCAGAATACCAATCCGTTCTGGAGGCCAAGCACTTACATGAACCGAACAATTATCAATTGCATTTATGTATTTCCATTTTGTATCTTATTATTTTATGCAGGCAGTGGAGCAGTTCTTCAGGTTTGCTTGATTTTCACCATTACCTTTGAAGTAGACTCTTCTTTACTTTTTACTTGAGGGCGACTCAAGAGGCAGGTGAGTAAACACCTGATAGCCGGTCTGAGCATGGAAAAATCGTACCTCACCAACATGGTGTTGGGTAGCCCGCTCGCGGCACTTCCTCAGATATTCTTATTCCACATTCTCACACTTTCTCTTGAAAGCACGCAGCAAACCGTCAGCGATAGTTGTAGAAAAGATCACATGCTACAAAGATGACAAGCTGGTAAATGAAGAGACATCCATGGACTATCGTTGAAAGCGTTAGTCGTAACTGATTGTAAGTCAAATAGTGAGCGAGTTGATAATTTCGCCTTGGGATGAGAAATAGAACTAAGGTGTTTTCAATAGATAGGTTAATCGAACCGACGTTCCTACGGAAGTCGATTCTAGGGGGAAGCTAATGTAACAGCTCAGGTTGGTTGGTTAAGAGTTGACCCCAAACAACCAAGCATATGCTAAAACAGTATTGTTCAAGTATTCATTCACTTCCTTACTTTTTGTAAGTGTTATATTCCCTATTATCTTATATGGGATGTTGAGAGCCTTTGTTTGTCTGAACAGATAATCCCCGCTCCACTGTGACTGTGCGAAGATCGAAATAAAGACCTATTCACTACTTCTCTGGTTTCTTCTATCAATAGCACGAGGGTTACCTTAAGGCACGAAAAATTCAAACAAGTGTTCATTTTGTGTATCTAGTTTTAAATGTCTTGGATACCTGATTGATGGTAATGGTTTTAGACCAGAAATGAGACGACTAGCTCCACTGACAAATACACCATCTGAGAAAAATCTCACAGAATTACATTCACTAGTGAGTAAACTTCAACACCATTTTATTCCCGGTTTTTCTTGTCGCGCCAATTGTTTATTTAATATCTTGACATCCACTTGATTTAAATGGGGTGAGGAACAAGAGTCATGCTTACGGAGTCTACTAAAATTTCTTCAAAGTGGTGCTGTTCTTCGAGCTTACTCACTCAGTGTACATTGCGTACTTACTACTGATGCATCACCTGTGTGTATTGGTAGAGTTTCGGAGCAGGAAGGTAGACCAGTTATCTATGTTTTACGCAAACTTACTATTGCTGAACAAGATCACCCACAAACTCAACGAGAAGCATTAGCCATGTTTTGAGCCGTCAAAAGACTTCATAAATATTTACTTGGAAAGAAGTTTAACGTTGTCACTGATCACGAAGCTTTGAAGTTCATTCATCACCCTGAAAAATCCTTAGCACTTTCCTCAGCTGTTATGATTCAACAATCGAGTATTACTTTCAGTGCCTTTGATTACACGGTTCAGCACAGGTGCGCCAAACAAATTCAACATGTTGACTATATATATCAATAACCATTACAAGATAGACCTGTTAATAATTCAGACTGTTTGCTAGTGCAACCTTTACCGGTGAGACGTCCAGATTTCATCAAAGGAAATTTGGATGTATTCTCAGTGCCATACGGAAAGGTTGGAATGCCAATCTGAAACGTAGATTTCCCGTCTGCTATTCAAAGCGCGATTAGTTATCTACTACTCCTGATGGTATTTTGTGTCTAAATGATCGTGTTGTTATTCGTCCTTCATTACGTGAATCTGTCCTTGAAGCTCTTCACAGTGAACATTCAAGGCTCATACGTTGGTGGCCAGAGATAAAGGCACATATATGTCGTACAGCAAACCATTATGTTCCATTTCTTGGTAAATACTATGCACCTGTAGTCATCAATTCGTCACGATTCGTACACTTCTTTTCAGAAAGCGCAACATACATGAAAAGCGCACAGAATTGTAGATGCACGGCAATGCGCTGTACGGACTGCTGAGCTTTCGGCTCGAATTTGTTTATGCGTCCATCCAAGTAGAACAGAACGCCCTAATCCACAAATATCCATCGTAAGTAAATGAAGTAACAAATGTCTACAAGGCGGGATCGATCAAACAACACCCCAACATATTATTGGCATTGTTCGTAGGATCAATGCCAACTACTTCAGGATATTTGTGATATAGTTTCATTCGCTCATAAGCACTGAGACAAATCCTAGTGATATATCTCTTTTCAGGATACTATCCCAGTCCACCGCTCTGTCACAACATACTAAGTATTTGCAGTCGCGTACTGCAACCCGAAAATGTACTTACACACCTACCTGTAGAGAGCAGAGCTTCGATAGTTTTCACATCTGTAGCAGTGGTCTGCACACTAGCCCATTACTTAACACTTTCCATTACTTCATGTTGATTGCAGCATCACTAGGTCCAAATTTTCTTTATCTTCTGGTCTATGGATGATGAATAACCCATGGGCTTCTACATGGATGGTTGTGAAACATCTTGAATGATTTCATGAGATATTCTCTCCTTTCCAAAGTTACGTGAAACCTTGGTTAGCAGTTCAGAAACTCAGACCTAATATGTCACATATGACTTAAGGCTCTAACGTTTTTTCATTCACTCTTGAACCTTGTGGTTTATGCTTATGAGCAAATATATACTGAAACACCACGAGCACGTATTTAAATCTCTTGTTCTTCAATAATTTACTTTCGACATTAATATTATGGGTAAAAGTATTCTGATTAGGGGTAAAATTATTCTTTTCCTACATGTTGGAATTCACTTAAAGCACTATTAAAATAGCCCCAGCCTTCAAAACGCCTGTTTATTATTACACATCGAGACTCCTCGGTTAAGTCAGTTGAGATGTTTCTTGAACATGGAACAATGTTAAAAGCACTGAATAATTATAGAACGAAATAAATAGTTAATTGGTGCAATTATAAATTACTAACTGGAGAAATTACAACGATCATTATCATTCACTAACATCTCATGGGCACATAAGTGTTGTGAAGAAACCAATTCGGGTTTCTTCAGAGATGTAATAATACAAAAGTTTCAATAATGTTAGCATAACGTTTACCATATTTGAACAAAAATAAAAAAGGAAAAAGAAGAAAAAATAATAGCGATAATAGAATGATAATAATAGATCAGGTCCTGTGTAATTGAGAAGAATATCGAGTTGATTTTGGAGAAGAAAAGGGAGAAAATAAGGGAATATAAATGAGGGGAACGCGAAATACGTAATAGTTTAATAAGCATTTTCGTTAACACAGAAGAAGAATTAACGACTGCGTATGTATCGCCAGATGAATAGGAAGAGAGGAAAAAAATTCTAACAGAAAAAAGGAGGAACACCTAGTCAAAGGGTTCAAGCACGATACTATCGGCCTCTGGAGTGAAAAATTGATTTAAAAGTTTTTTCGTAAGTCCACTTGAGTAAATACACCTAAATTTATGAAATAGGATACCGAGTAAAACTTGACATCATATGAACCCATGTTCAATAATAATTTAGACTGATGCTATAAATGTCATAATTAATTGCAAAGGATAAACAAATATAAATCTGTGTGTTATATATATGCGGTGAAGATAAAACGAATCTAATTTATTTCATTTAATATTAACATGAGATAATTTGTCTTTAAGTTATAGACTTTGAGTGTTTAGGAGGAAAAGGGACAAAAAGGGTGTCTAATGTGTCGAGGGACTAATCATAATAATAATATTTTTTATCATAAATATGGAATATTAGCGAACTTCAGATATTAGGATGAATAGGAAGAAAATAAAATAAACGAGAAAAGATTCCAAGGTTCTGCTTCGTTTCTGAGTCAACCAGATAGATGACTAGCCCTGTTTGTATGAATTATTGTTATACACATTGATGTTCAATCGGCAACACAATCCACTTTGGGAAAGAAAGTCATCAAGGAGACTTCTGAATCGGATCGTAGTTTCACTGTAACATAGGCTCTCTGGTAGTCTGTTTCACATGGTTGAGTAGCCAATAACGAAGTAGTTCTGGCGTAAGTTTGTGTAGATTCTCGGAGTCACTAGAATATTTTCCTTATTGCGTAGATTGTGGGATGGTATCATAGAACACAAAGGATTGCATGCCGAAAAGTAAGAAATACCGTGAATAATCCGATAGATAAAGACAAGGTTTAATTTGATACGCTTGATCTAGAGAGGTTCTAATTTAAGTTGTTGGCATCTTTGATGATAATTCTTGTTGTCAGAATATCCCAAAACGGCTTCAATGCACCATCTTTGAACACCATCAGTTTTGATCAGATCATTATGCCCGCAGTTACAGTTAACTAAAATACCATATTAAAGAATGGGTAAGATACGTTTTCCGTTTAATAATAATTTCTATTCGATATTACAGAAGTTTATCATTATGAATCTAATGAACTTTCTAGCTTTGGATAGTTGAGGTGCATTGTGCTCGGAAAAGTTCAAACTGTTGCTATATCTCAAACCCACGTGAAGAATAGTGTTGAAAGGTTTCAGTGTATGTTTGTGTAGAGCCGGATTTAGGTTAGGGCAGCGGCCAATGTGGATAAATCCACTTTTGTCAGGATTAAGTGGCAAACTCCACGAAACAGTTCATTCGTACAACTTGTTTATTTCTTCTTGGATTACCACTGAAATATAGCTTTCTTTGATGGGAACAGAGAATGAATAAACCACTTTCAGGCCATCGGCAAAAACGAAAGGTTTACCATATTGAAAGAGAGAACATACGTCATCGATGAAAAGGAGAAAGAGTAGTGGACCAATCACTCTTCCTTGTATAACCCTACTAGTTACATTCACAGGCTTAGAGTAGCAAGATCCAAAGCGGAAGACTTGGCTATTTTCTGTTACAAAAGATTTGCGCCAAGATAAGAGGATATTCCGTATGCCAAATGAAGAGAGTTTTGGAGAGAGAAGTATGTGTGAGACGCTATCGAAAGTCTTACTAAAATCGAAGTACGGAATTATTACCAACTGACCAACATCTCTTCTCTGGATCATTTGATCAAAAAAATTTAGGCGTGACATGAGGCATGAACGTTTAGTCATAAATCCGTGTTGGGATGAGCTAATTAATTCAGCTGAAAATAAAAATGATAATAGCTGTTTGTGGATGATTTTTTCTATCGTTCTTCATGGTACAGATGTCAAGTTATTGGGCTTATAATTAGCAATATCACTACGTCATTTAGTTTTGAATCTAAGGGTGATTAGAGATGTTTTCCATGCACATGGATAGGCCCTATAGTCCTTAGATAAGTTGAACATTTTTAAACAGAATGACGGGAATTCTCTACTACCATATTTCATGAATGATGAAGGGATCCCGTCCGGTTCATCGTCGTAAGACTTTATCACGGTAGCTATGGTCTGTTTGATGTAGGTGGATATGAAATCAAATTTGGATATATGTCTAGATGTCAACATGGGAAATGTATTAATACAGCCTTCAGTTTCAGTGTTGTAGCATTGCAAGAAATGTTGACTGGATAGTTCACAAATAGTATCAGAATCATCAGCAGTGATTCCGTTAACCATAAAAAATTTGGTTGTGCCGAAAGAATTTGATTACATAGGAGATTTCATAGGCCGAAGTATTGATAGCTCTTGGCTTTTACTGCCTAGGGCTTTATTTTCTATATTCATAAGATACTTGCATTTAGATGGAGCATTTCTCTCAATCAAGGTAAATATACTCTGAAGTGCATATACGTCATGATACCTGTGGTAGTGGTGTTTCAATTTTATTAGCCTTCTTCTAAATGTTTTAAAAGCAGTCTGGCACCTATTAGTGTCGAAACTTGGCCACCGATACAGGAATGAGTTTTCGTTGAACACAATCCTTCTAAATAGATCCAAACAATTTTCTAATTTCTTCCACTTTAACATATTTACATATTTTTAATATCCGTCCTGTCATTCACGCATTCAATCAATCATCCACACAACCACTCACCATTCATCACCCCGTGTCAATCCATCCACCACTGTCTGCTTCGACAAACTACGCAGTGTACCATGTTCAGACGATGAGTCAGTGAGGGAGAGTGTGTTTCATCCTGTCTGTTTGACACTTGTCCACTCAATGTGTCTGCATGCCATCCCACGTGCTGAATCAAGTTCACACAGAGTTAAGCAGCAATCGGCACACATGACAGTAGTAGTTGGATACAGTGAGGAGACGATGTTGTGTGTGAGTGGGACTAGGCAAGTGACTGTGACTGGTCGGTGTTGTGAATGAATTAAATGAAGTGTGTAAGTAAGAGGGGACGGAGTGAGAATGTGGAGAGTGTGACGTGGTGATTGTGGTTTTGTTTGTGGTTGTAGTAGTGTTTTCGTTTTTTCGTTGTATTTGTAGTTGTAATTGTAATAGTCGTAGTGTGATGAACAACAAAAGAACAAGAAGAAGAACAAGAAGAAGAAGGAGAACAAGAACAAGAAGGAGAAGAAGAAGGAGAACAAGAACAAGAAGAAGAAGAAGAAGGAGAAGAAGAAGAAGAAGAACACGAGTGAGGACAATCCAGTGTATTTGAAGTGGAAATTGCAGAGTGTCTTAGTAAAATGTGAGAGGAAAACAGTAAATACTTAATTTGCAAAATATCAATGAACCTTGACTGTTCCTTTGCGAATGTCAATCAATCGTCTCACAATTCACTGTTGCTTCATTTCAATACGAATCGCTTTGTGTTGACGTTGTTTCCTCCTGGAACTTGACGAATTTCTGCTACCAGACATTCTATTCCTGACTCGCCATATATACTACTTATATAGATATAAGTAGTATTAGTAGTAGTAGTAGTAGTAGTATTCGTTGTTGTTGATGACTGTGATGATGTTGGTCTGTGATTGTGTGATTGTGGTAGTATGTATGTGATAGTGGGTATTGTGTGTGATGTGAAAATGTGATGTTAGTGGTTGTGAATAGGTATGTTGATGGTGGTATTCGAACCGGCGCCGTTTAAAGGGGGTTCCCCATCCAACGTCTTAGACCAGTCGGCCACACGGAAAATGATTGGAACTACACAAAACTTACTCATCAATTTCAACACTCCACAACACTACACACTACACAACACATACTACTCACTCACTCACTCACTCACTCACTCACTCAATCAATCACTCACTCAATCACTCACTCACACACTCAATCAATCAACCACACAACCACTCACCACTCATCACCCCGTGTCAATCCATCCACCACTGTCTGCTTCGACAAACTACGCAGTGTAACACGTTCAGACGATCAGTCAGTGAGGGAGAGTGTGTTTCATCCTGTCTGTTTGACACTTGTCCACTCAATGTGTCTGCATGCCATCCCACGTGCTGAATCAAGTTCACACTGAGTTAAGCAGCAATCGGCACACATCACAGTAGTAGTTGGATACTGTGAGTGGGACTAGGCAAGTGACTGTGACTGGTCGGTGTTGTGAATGTTGGTGTTGTGAATCAATTAAATGAAGTATTAAATGAAGTGTGGAAGTAACAGGGGACACGGGAGTGAGGTTTTGTTTGTGGTTGTAGTACTGTTTTTGTTTTTTCGTTGTATTTGTAGTTTTTGTAGTTGTAATTGTAATAGTCGTAGTGTGGTGAACAACAACAACAACAAGAACAAGAACACGAGTGGGGACAATCCAATGTATTGGAAGTGAAAATTGCAGAATGTCTTAGTAAAATGTGAGAGGAATTAGTAAAATGTGAGAGGAAAACAGTAAATACTTAATTTGCAAAATATCAATGAACCTTCAATCGTCTCACAATTCACTGTTCCTTCATTTCAATACGAATCGCTTTCTGTTCACGTTCTTTCCTCCTGGAACTTCACGAATTTCTGCTGCCACACATTCTATTCCTGACTCGCCATATATACTACTTATATAGATATAAGTAGTATTAGTAGTAGTGGTAGTAGTAGTAGTAGTATTCGTTGTTGTTGATGACTGTGATGATGTTGGGCTGTGATTGTGTGATTGTGGTAGTATGTATGTGATAGTGAGTATTGTGTGTGATGTGATAATGTGATGTTAGTGGTTGTGAATAGGTATGTTGATGGTGGGATTCGAACCGGCGCCGTTTAAAGGTGGTTCCCCATCCAATGCCTTAGACCACTCGGCCACACGGAAAATGATTGGAAATACACAAAACTTACTCATCAATTTCAACATTCCATTTCACCATCATCATGCAAATACACTCTGCTATTCACCACAACACTACACACTACACAACACATACTACTCACTCACTCACTCACTCAATCAATCACTCACTCAATCACTCACTCACACACTCAATCAATCAACCACACAACCACTCACCACTCATCACCCCGTGTCAATCCATCCACCACTGTCTGCTTCGACAAACTACGCAGTGTAACACGTTCAGACGATCAGTCAGTGAGGGAGAGTGTGTTTCATGAGGGAGAGTGTGTTTCATCCTCTCTAGTTGACACTTGCCATCCCACGTGATGAATCAAGTTCACAGTGAGTTAAGCAGCAATCGGCACACATCACAGTAGTAGTTGGATACAGTGAGGAGACGATGTTGTGTGTGAGTGGGACTAGGCAAGTGACTGTGACTGGTCGGTGTTGTGTATCAATTAAATGAAGTGTGGAAGTAACAGGGGACACGGGAGTGAGAATGTGGAGAGTGTGACGTGGTGATTGTGGTTTTGTTTGTGGTTGTAGTACG